>NC_134456.1:43228458-43528458 GCF_047948215.1 Lycorma delicatula | reverse complement strand
CTGATCAGGAGATTTCTTTTAAATAAATAATTCACCGCATAATCAAGCCTTGTATTTGTAGGAAAGTCATATTTTATATAATAATTATAGTGTATGAAAAATGTCAGCCATATCAGTATTTAAACACAAAATCTTCCAGGGAAAGATGGAGTTTCTACTTCTCTTCCACGGAGATTTCTTTTCAATTGTATGATATACTTGTATATCATGATTCATCCATAAAATATATACATTGGTTTAAAGTAAGTGGAAATTTTAATTAGTTCAAATCTTATTCCATGAATTTCACCTTTTCGAGACTTGCACTTCAATGATTTCTGTTATAAATCTTTTTATAATTTTAAATCATATTTCTTGGTTTAAAACGGTATATGTTTTCTTTTGGTTGTTACAGAAATGGGAATTAAAGTATAATAGTGAAAACAAGTTGGATGAGCTGAGTTCAGATACAAGGTTTAATTATGCGTATTGCCTAATTCGAAGTAAATATCCGGCTGATGTTCGAAAGGGATTACAGATGTTTGAGGCAATGTATAACGAAGATAAAACTGAAGAGGGAAAACGTCAATACTTGTACTTTATGGCATTAGGTCACGCAAGAATAAAGGTATGTAATATGGAACATTCTTCTTTTTTTTCAGTTAAAAAATAGATTTATAAAAGGATTTTCAAAAAAAATTATAATTAAAAATAAAAGCAAATTAAAAAAATAATAATTTTAAAATACATGGTGTTCCATCTTCTGGGACTTCTGGCAATGTGCGAATGCTAGGCATAAAATAAGAAGGAAAATAGAGATAAAATTTTGTTAAATATTACAAATAAAAGTTTAAAAAAAATAATTTTGATATTTATATTTTTGTAGAAAAATAAAACATGTATATACTAAAGAAAAACTGTCATTTTATAAAATCTGCATATAAAAAAAAAATTTATAAAAATAAAATAAATGCTTTATTGTGCTGAGGCTATATCCTTTTATACTTAATAAAAATAATTTGAAAAAATTTAACTGTAAAAAAATTCTATTTCAACAGTTTAATTATATAGATCGGACCGAAAAAGTCTAGGTAACTGGCTAGGGTCAATTCATTCCAAGTGGTCCAGAAAAAAAATTGCTCACTTCACAATCTCAGAAGAAATTCATATTTTGTAGGTGCATTCCCTTCCATTTTGATAGTTCAAAACTAATTTTTTTAAATTTTTATTGTATCCAGTTCACTATTATAAGGCTCATACTTTTTTTGTGTTCGCAGGCATATATGATTTTCTAAATTACTTAATACCGAGTTATCCTAGGCTTTTCAAATAAACTATATTGTGTTCTGTACTTTCTGGTCTACAAATCAAAACCCTATTTACCTATCCAATATGATTTTGTTCATGTACAATTTTCATAGGGTTATTTCTCAAAGAAGGAAAAGTTGCTCAACCTCAATTTTTTCTGTGCTTTTTTGTATAAGAGTTCGGTTAGTTACTTTATATACAATATCAATGGTGAGTAGCTTACCCTTTAAAAATTACACCTTTATAAAAATTGAATTTTTTTTTCAGTTTTTCAGCTGCATTAACTCTGTAGGAGAACCAGAAAAATTATGAAAATTGCACTCATAAAAGGTCTCTATGGTATCGAACTTCAGTATAAGTTTCAATTTTGAGATTCAATTCAAACTATGTATAAAAAAATTATGAATTCGAACAAAAAAAAGTTTGATTTCCACATTTGAAATGACTGGGCATAAGGAGTTACTCCATTATTTTTAAGGCATTTTAAACTAATAAATGCACATCTCTTAAAAATAAATGAAGGAGCTTATTATAAATAAGCATGTAGACTGCTCAGTATATAACTTTGAATTATGTTAAATACAAAGATTGTCTTTATCAAAATAATGTTAAGCTGAAGTCTGAACTTATACCAGCTAAATACTAAAAATTGTTTGTAAATGATAATAAATTAATCCATTAAAAAGAAGCCTAAATTAATTTAATAATTATCAATAAGTTAGTCTATATTTATAAAAACTATTATGTAAATGATTAAATTAATATATATATATATATATATATATATATATATATATATATTTATTTACAATTTATCCTGTCAAAAGTTATTTGTTATTGTCAGTTAAGTGCTAATGAGTCGATGAGTGACAAATCTCTGTAGATAGGTTCAGGATTGAACAGGCTCACTCAAGCATCTACAAGTAGTGCAAGTTTGTTCCTGCACTGTGTCTTGTCTTCTCTCTCTACCAATATATGTCTCACTTTACTCTGTGCTCTTGAAATGTACAGTTGTGTGACCTTTTATCAAATTGGAGTGTTAGTGTTCTGTAGGTGTTTTTACTAATGAAGTTTGCCATAAAACTGTGGATGGAGTTTTTAAATCAATTAAAAATTATAGAAAAGAAAAAGTGTTTTGTCTTTAAGAATGAACTCTGAGGTCACTTCAACTTGTAAATATCATGAAATAAAATAGTTGAAAAAAGTCATCATTTCAAAAAACATAAAAAGCCTGTAACAAGGCTTAAGAAAAATTGCTTTGGATCATTATTCTAAGAATATAAATCTTCCTGTCTTCTTATACTGGAAAATCATTAAACCCATCTTGTTATTCTAAAATATTTGTTGTGGTTAAAGAAAGGGATGGTGAAAGTTCAGATAAAAAGATTTCTACCACTGTAAGAAAAAATTTGGAAGTTTTAGTTCAAAAGAAAATTACTTCTTCTAATCCAGATGACAATTCTCAAAATTTACAAACCAAATTTGATGGTTTGATAGAAAAACTTTCTTATTTCCAACAAAGAGAATAAAATTAAAATTGTCAGTTTACTTCCGAACTCTTGGAGCACACAAGAGTTAGCAGTGAATTTTAAGTGTCAGAATGAATGGTTAAATTAACAAGAAACCTAGTAAAAGAACAGGGTATTTCATGTATTTTACCTGAACTACAAAAAAGGAGGGCATCAAATGTAATAAGTGAAGACTACAAAAAATTAGAAATTTTGATGAAGATGATGAAAATAGTTGTTTGATTCATGGGGAAAAAGGATTGTTTTCAATGAAGGAAAAGGGTACTAAGGTTCAAAGACAAAAATGGTTAGTGCTTTGTAATGAGCTGTTTTCTGAGTTTAAGAAGAACTCTGACTTTAAAATTGGAAAGATCAAAATTCTGTGAGTGAAGACCAAAATGGTGTGTTGTTGCGGAGGAATCTGGATCTTGTAATATATGTGTCTGTTTATATCACCAGAATGTAAAGTTTATATTGATGTGCCATCTTAAGTTAATTATAAAAATCTTTTGGAAATTCTGGTATGCAAAACAGATAATTGTAATTGTATAATATATAATATTTTTTCAGCCTCCACAAAGTACATAATTAGAGAACACTTACTTTTTCATGTTCAAAACATTTTCAGGCCTAAGCCCTTCTTCAGTGATGTTTTTTTTTTTTTTTACATTTACACATTAAATTGTAGCATTTTCCTTTTATTTTGTAAAGATTGTTTATTGATAAAAAAATTGAATTGTGTAATTCAGTCTTATAAATCTGCAAACAGAATTTGATGGGGACATTCTTATTAAAATTATTTTAGTTGGCATACAAAGATAAGATATTGATAAATTAATAGTTACTGCAATACTTTTTCATTCTCTTGACTGAACAGATGTTTGTTCTGGATTTTTTAAAATGTTTTAAAATTTTTTAAAGATGGACAAAGCAGGAGCGATATAAAATGCTGAATAGCACAGGCAAAACGAGCTTTCAGTCAAAAATATAATCAGGAAAACATTTTTGAAAGTATACATTTGAAGCATAGCTTTATATGTAAGTGAAACTTGGGTGATCAGAGTACCTGAGAAGAAAAGAATAGAAGCTTTTGAAATGTGATGTGATAGGAGAACGTTAAAAATCAGGTGGGTGGATAAAGTGACAAAGAGGTGTTGCAGCAAATTGATGAAGAATAAAGCATTTGGAAAAAATATAGCTAAAAGAAGAGACAGACTTATAGGCCACAACTTAAGACATCACATTACATATCACATCTCATAAGGCATCACAAGGAATATTGGAGGGGCAGGTAGATGGTAAAAATTATGCAGGCAGACAATATTTGGAATATGTAAAACAAATTGTTCGGGTTGCAGGATGTACGGGGTATACCAAAATGAAATGACTGACACTAGATAGGGAACCTTGGAGAGCTGTATCAAACCAGTGAAATGACTGATAACAAAAATTTTTTTTTCCTACTTTGGGATTTGCAAAGTACCATTTTTTCCTGCAGTTCAATCACTTGTTTCATTTAAATTTATTTGCTTGTTTCTTTCAATAGCTTAGCTTGTTCAGTATTTTAGTATGGATTTGGTATTTAGTTTTCAGAGAAATAAAATTGTTATTTTTTCTATATTTTTCATACAATTCCTTTTTATTAATCACACTTGTAAATATGATGTATTACTGATGGTATTTTAGAACCTTTACTATTTAATTTATTAACTTCCCTAATTTTACCAATTCATATATTAAATTGATTAACTGCATTGCTTCATTTACATTATCAACAAAATATACACCTGCCCAAGCTAGAGTTTCAATTAATAATAACAATTCTTTGAAATCAATATAAGCAAAAAAAAATCATTAAAAAATTCAGATATTATTTCAGTATTAATATTTAAAAGTACAGGATAATGAATCAAGTATCAGTAATCTAATAATTGGGTCTTATGGATTTTATATTAAAAACGCTTTCAATAAAAGCATTGTTTATGAATGATTCATCAAAATTACTTCTGATTTGGGAACTTTTATTAAAATAAGGTTCAAATCCTAATTCAAAAAAATTATTAAGAAATTCAACAATCTTAAAATCATTTTTGTTTACATCAATATTGAATCACCTAATATTATATGATTCTTTATATATTTATTACCAACCAAATAGTTACAAATATCCTTTAAAAATTTCCTTTTAATAATAATTTCTGTATAAAACACTCATGGTTTATGTATGAGGGCTGTTCAAAAAAAGACTGAACTTTTTAAATTGTGTGCCAACATCTGCAGATGTTGTGGTATGGTCATCACGCACACCTAGCAGTATATCTTGGTAATAACATATCCCCTTTTACTAGGTTCTGATTTATACATTAGTTGTCGAGTAACTACTGATTGAGTGACATCATGCATAAGTTTCTTGTTGAATCAGTAAAAATGCAAAAATGAAGTAGTTGGAGGAACAACACGTCCGTATGAAATTTTGCATAAAATTGATGAAAACTTTCTCAAAAAACGTTCAAAATATGCAAACAGTTCCTGACATATTTTAACTCGATTCTTTGTGGAATGTTGAACAGTCACTCTTTCCATCATGATACGGATCAGTTGTTTTCAAAATACGCATGCACAGCAAAGCCACGATATGGTCTGGTCCAAACCATGTTAGCTACTGAAGTGGATCACGGACAGAAGTGGATCAAGATATATACCTGCCTATCCCCACCACCACCTGGGCATTGACCCCACCTAACTGCTTAAGTTTGTTCTGCTGCACCTGTATATAATCACTGCTTTTAGTTTTCCACATGAAGCGTTTTGAAAATGTTAACAAAATCAACATTAAAATACTGGTGAAAATAAACTTTCACAACAAAAATAAAATAAGGCAGAATGATAACAGGCCCTTAATAACAGCTTTTGTACAATTTCATTTTGTATGTCTTTCATTGTTTCACTAAATTTTTTAGTTTTATTTTCATAATGTTTAACATTCAATCAAGATGTAGAGAAGGCAATGCAATTTTATTAATTAAAAATACATCAAATTAATTGTTTTTTGATTCTATTAACCAAACCTGCGGATTGCTTATTCCAAACCTGTGGATTGATCTTCAAAATTTAATTTTTCTTTTATAAGGTTGTATATTACCCTACGTTTTGTTAAATTTCCAACTTTATTTTGGTTAAGGGTAATAATTTTTTTACTGGACTTTTGTTTTAACTGCAATCTTACCATACAATATATGTCTACATATGATTTTACCTTTTCAAAATTCTCATAATCTCAATAAAAATTTTATTTTAATTTTCAAACTTAAATATCACAAAAAAAAATGGACTGATTTTCATCAAACAAATTTGATTGTTTTTCAGATTTCTTTGTATATTAATTTGTTCTTTCTTTTTGTTAAAATTCAATGTTAATACTTTTAAAATTTTGCAATGCATTAAAAAAAAAAATAATAATTACATAAATTTTCATAAGTGTATATTTTTGTTTGCATATAAATATTGAAGTGATTAACAGTGACATGTAAAATATGATAAAATGGTCTAACTTTTTGAATCATCAATAAAATTTACATTCTGTTTTTTTTTAACTAACATTGTTATACTTTATCTTAGTTCTCCATCAGCTCATAATATCATCTTAAATTTATTTTATTTTTTTTAAAGTTTATTTCTTTCTGCTCTCATTATCAATTGTGTAATTTATTTCAAACACGAAAGGTTTATAAAGTGCATTCCCTTATATTCAGGTAGTTCAAAACTAATTTTTTTGTATCCAGTTCAAAAATGATATCCAATGTTGTAAGGTTCACACTGCTTTTTGTGTTTGCAGGTATCTACAATTTTCTAAATTACTCAGCACTGGGTTTCCTAGGCTTTTCAAATAAACTTTGTTGTATTCAGTACATTCTGGCCTACAAATGAAAGCCTTATTCACCTATCAAATATCATTCTGTTCATGTATGATTTGCAGCTGTACGTTGTTGAATGCGAATGAACAAAATTTGATTTTCGTAGGGTAATTTAAATTGAATTTTTATTTTATTTTTCAGCTGTAATAACTCTGTTGACAAACCAGAAAAAATATGAAAATTACACACATAAAAGGTCTCTATAGCATCAAACTTCAGTATAAATTTCAACTTTGAGATTCAACTCAAAGTATAACAAAATTGTGAATTCGAGAAAAAAATGCTTGATTTTCACATCCAGGATACATGGGCATAAGAGTATAATAATAATAAGAGTATAATAATTAAACTATTTAAATATATATCAAACTAAGATGACTTGTTAATACAGGATATGCATTAAATTGTGCATGGTAAATAGTTGCAATACTGCATAATGTTAAATTTAAAGGTTGTAATGAAATACAAAATCTTCAAAAACAGAATTAAATTAGCAATCAGGTAAAATGTAATAAATTTGTTACCTTGAACTACTTTAGCACTGAATTAGCGATTAATAAACTGACAACTATATAATTTCTTCTCACCTTTTATCAATTTTTAATTTAACGTTGACTTAAGAACTACGAGATTTCTTCACAAGGTTTGGATGTGATGTTAAAAGTGCACCAAGACGTGGTGGTGAATTCCACGATAGTCAGTTTCTTCAATATATTTTTGATTGGCACCAAACTTGATCTTTTTCATTTTTTGGAAAGGAGTTCTTGGTCCTGGTGGGTGATAAAATATAAAGTGCACATCTTTGTTTTGATCATCAATGCCATTCACTTTTGCGAACCACCATAAATAAATTCAATTGTGTCTTTATTTTTTTAATGACACTAGTTTACAAGTATTAATGGCACTACTTTCGCAACTTGAAGTTCACTATCAGATGATATGATGATGATGATATGTACTGACATTTTAGCAAACTTTCTGATTATGGCATAAAACAATGAAATGATCTAGTGTCTTTAATTTTCTGACAAGTGTTGTACCTTTCCTCTATGGTAATAAAACTAAGTTCTTGGATTTCCTCAGTTTTCAAAAAACATATATAATTTCCTTAATGTTTCCTTAGCAGAATTTAAATATTTCCTGAGCTGTCAAAAGTTTATCCTTACAAGGCTGCTGTAAACTAGAGTTTGTCACGGATCGCTTCATACTATGCCATCCTAGCCATCAAAGCAATTTTTCCCATGATATAATGAAAAAAAAATACTGTTCTATAAAAAGTACAAAATCTACTTTGTGAGAGCACATATTTATAAGATTCTTTTTATTTTTATACTGGCTTGCAGACCCATTACAGAAATAGATTATTTTTTTTTTATAAGATTATAAGATTATGAGAATTTTGAAAAGGTAAAATCATATGTAGACATATATTGTATGGTAAGATTGCAGTTAAAACAAAAGTCCAGTAAAAAAATTATTACCCTTAACCAAAATAAAGTTGGAAATTTAACAAAACGTAGGGTAATATACAACCTTATAAAAGAAAAATTAAATTTTGAAGATCAATCCACAGGTTTGGAATAAGCAATCCGCAGGTTTGGTTAATAGAATCAAAAAACAATTAATTTGATGTATTTTTAATTAATAAAATTGCATTGCCTTCTCTACATCTTGATTGAATGTTAAACATTATGAAAATAAAACTAAAAAATTTAGTGAAACAATGAAAGACATACAAAATGAAATTGTACAAAAGCTGTTATTAAGGGCCTGTTATCATTCTGCCTTATTTTATTTTTGTTGTGAAAGTTTATTTTCACCAGTATTTTAATGTTGATTTTGTTAACATTTTCAAAACGCTTCATGTGGAAAACTAAAAGCAGTGATTATATACAGGTGCAGCAGAACAAACTTAAGCAGTTAGGTGGGGTCAATGCCCAGGTGGTGGTGGGGATAGGCAGGTATATATCTTGATCCACTTCTGTCCGTGATCCACTTCAGTAGCTAACATGGTTTGGACCAGACCATATCGTGGCTTTGCTGTGCATGCGTATTTTGAAAACAACTGATCCGTATCATGATGGAAAGAGTGACTGTTCAACATTCCACAAAGAATCGAGTTAAAATATGTCAGGAACTGTTTGCATATTTTGAACGTTTTTTGAGAAAGTTTTCATCAATTTTATGCAAAATTTCATACGGACGTGTTGTTCCTCCAACTACTTCATTTTTGCATTTTTACTGATTCAACAAGAAACTTATGCATGATGTCACTCAATCAGTAGTTACTCGACAACTAATGTATAAATCAGAACCTAGTAAAAGGGGATATGTTATTACCAAGATATACTGCTAGGTGTGCGTGATGACCATACCACAACATCTGCAGATGTTGGCACACAATTTAAAAAGTTCAGTCTTTTTTTGAACAGCCCTCATACATAAACCATGAGTGTTTTATACAGAAATTATTATTAAAAGGAAATTTTTAAAGGATATTTGTAACTATTTGGTTGGTAATAAATATATAAAGAATCATATAATATTAGGTGATTCAATATTGATGTAAACAAAAATGATTTTAAGATTGTTGAATTTCTTAATAATTTTTTTGAATTAGGATTTGAACCTTATTTTAATAAAAGTTCCCAAATCAGAAGTAATTTTGATGAATCATTCATAAACAATGCTTTTATTGAAAGCGTTTTTAATATAAAATCCATAAGACCCAATTATTAGATTACTGATACTTGATTCATTATCCTGTACTTTTAAATATTAATACTGAAATAATATCTGAATTTTTTAATGATTTTTTTTTGCTTATATTGATTTCAAAGAATTGTTATTATTAATTGAAACTCTAGCTTGGGCAGGTGTATATTTTGTTGATAATGTAAATGAAGCAATGCAGTTAATCAATTTAATATATGAATTGGTAAAATTAGGGAAGTTAATAAATTAAATAGTAAAGGTTCTAAAATACCATCAGTAATACATCATATTTACAAGTGTGATTAATAAAAAGGAATTGTATGAAAAATATAGAAAAAATAACAATTTTATTTCTCTGAAAACTAAATACCAAATCCATACTAAAATACTGAACAAGCTAAGCTATTGAAAGAAACAAGCAAATAAATTTAAATGAAACAAGTGATTGAACTGCAGGAAAAAATGGTACTTTGCAAATCCCAAAGTAGGAAAAAAAAATTTTTGTTATCAGTCATTTCACTGGTTTGATACAGCTCTCCAAGGTTCCCTATCTAGTGTCAGTCATTTCATTTTGGTATACCCCGTACATCCTGCAACCCGAACAATTTGTTTTACATATTCCAAATATTGTCTGCCTGCATAATTTTTACCATCTACCTGCCCCTCCAATATTCCTTGTGATGCCTTATGAGATGTGATATGTAATGTGATGTCTTAAGTTGTGGCCTATAAGTCTGTCTCTTCTTTTAGCTATATTTTTTCCAAATGCTTTATTCTTCATCAATTTGCTGCAACACCTCTTTGTCACTTTATCCACCCACCTGATTTTTAACGTTCTCCTATCACATCACATTTCAAAAGCTTCTATTCTTTTCTTCTCAGGTACTCTGATCACCCAAGTT
This sequence comes from Lycorma delicatula, assembly GCF_047948215.1. NCBI lineage: Eukaryota > Metazoa > Arthropoda > Insecta > Hemiptera > Fulgoridae > Lycorma > Lycorma delicatula. The sequence continues at coordinate 43,518,132 of NC_134456.1, read as the reverse complement.
TCACTTACATATAAAGCTATGCTTCAAATGTATACTTTCAAAAATGTTTTCCTGATTATATTTTTGACTGAAAGCTCGTTTTGCCTGTGCTATTCAGCATTTTATATCGCTCCTGCTTTGTCCATCTTTAGTAATTCTGCTTCCCAAAGAATAAAATTCTTCTACCACCATAATCTTTTCTCGTCCTATTTTTATATTCAGTAGTCAATTTACTTTATTTCTACTACATTTCATTCCTTTCATTTTGTTCTTATTTATTTTCAGGTGGTAATTCTTGTGAAAGGACTTCATGCATGCCATTCATTGTTTCTTCTAAATCTTTTTTACTTTTGGCTAGAATTACTATATCACCAGTAAATCGTAGAATCTGTATCTTTTCACTTTGTACTGTTACTCCACATCTAAGTTGTTATTTTACATCATTAACTGCTAGTTCTATGTAAAGATTAAAAAGTAACGGGGATAGGGAACATCCTTGTTGGACTCTCTTTTTTATTACTGCTTCTTTCTTATAATCTTTGTTTATTACTGTTGCAGCTTATTCCAGTTTACGTTATCTTTTAAGTCTATAAATGCCATGTATGTTGGTTTGTTTAACTTTAATCTACCTTCTGCTATTAATCTGAGCGCTAAAATTAGTTCCCTTGTTCCTATACTTTTCCTGAAACCAAATTGGTCTTCTCGTAACACTTCTTCCATTCTCCTCTCAATTCTTCTGTACCGAATTCTAGTTAAGATTTTTTATGCACGAGTAGTTAAGCTAATTGTTCTGTATTCTTCACATTTATCTGCTCCTGCTTTCATTGGTATCATGACAATAACAATCATTTTGAAGTCTGATGGAACTTCCCTTATTTCGTAAATATTACACACCACTTTGTATAATTTATCTGATGCCTGCTCACATCCACTGTGCAGTAATTCTGCAGGTATCCTGCCTATTCCAGGAGTCTGTGTGGCATTCAAATCTTTTAATGCTCTCTTAAATTCAGATCTCAGTGTTGCATCTCCCTTTTCATTTTCAGTTTCTAATTTATTATATCAGCAGACATTTCGATGAGCCGGTCGTGAATCTCAACTGGCAACTTCAGCAGCTGCGACAACCTTTTCAGTAAAAAATTCAGTACCCATCCCTTCGAGAAATCGTTTCTCTCTCCTGGGAAATTCTCCGCTAACTGAATTTTTAGCACATGCAAATGCATCCTCATGTTATGCGAACTGTGATGAATAATAGTGTCTTCTTAATCCAAATTTCAGCTAAGTAAGTAGACAGCACCATATACACATCATTCTATAAAAAACATTGAGAATGGTTATTTGTTTATCTTAGAAAAATATTATTAATTCATCTCCCAATTCCAATAATCAGGTTAACATTTTCCCTTGTGACTTACGTATGGAAAAGAAGAGATTTTTTCTTCTTTTTTTCATCGCATAGTTTGGCAAACAGCCTATACTTTAATGGTTTTTTAATAAAATAAACAATTTTTTCAGCTTTGCAAAGAATTTATTTTAGATTTTCCAGCAAATTTTTTGTGGCAAGAGCATGTCTGTGAAGGAAGTAGTGCGTCCATTCCGGCCTTGCTAAAAGACGATCTTTTAAATTTTTCAGTCAGAAATCCACTTTTCTTTCCTTTTATCGCCTTTGCATCATCACTACATACTGCAATACGTTTTGTTCAATCTGTGTTGTAGTTCTTAGTAGTTTCCTAAAAACCATCAAAAAGACATTGTCCTGTTGCACGACCAGGTATTGATTTGCAAAACAACATATATATTCTTTGATTTATCCCTATCGCATTGATATCTCACAAAACATAAGAACTGAGAAATTTTTACCACATCTGTTCAAATTGAATACTAAAAAATTCACTTGAACTCGCTTGCTGAATTATCTAATCACGAAAACTTCAGCAGCTATGTCGTCGATTCGCTTTGATACTGTGTCGTTAGAAAGGGGAATCTTTTTCTTCCACGCCTATTTAAACACGGACCGTATCAATTCCAGCAGGCAATATTAGGTTTTCTGCGATTGTATGGGGTTTGGACATTTTGGCACGTCTCATCTCTTAATGCACGAGATCAGACGTACTCTTATCAGTATGGCTTGATTTTCAAATAGAACCTTCTTGATTTCACAAAGTATGTAATTTTCTTTCAAAAAATTCCAAGGGTTTTTTTATGTTCCGGATGTTCAGTTTCCAAGTGTCGGATTAATTTTAACGGTTCATGCTTTCATCGAAGAAGACTTAAAAGCAAACAATACACTGTGCCTTTCCATCCAATCAGATAAAAGGTAAAACCGTAATTTAAATAACTGTTGTATAATCTTTTCTTTTTACTAATCGATTCACTAGATGTAGATGGCTCACTTTTTTCAGAAATTTATCCAAAAAAACTGACCGTGCACTAAAAAACTGAATCCTCAATTACTGTTTTCAATGAAACTTTTTTCTTAAAGAAAGGCACCGGACGAACACTTCACATTCGAAACCATTGACGTTCTGCAACCCTTATGCCTCTTTTGTACTGGTGGGAACACAAAGTGTTCAAACTGTCGCTTAATGGCTTTAACGGTACGTGGCATTTCAAAACTCTGTGGTAGCCGTGAAAAGGACTGGAGTTTTTTTGGAGTGATAGTCTTGAAAAGGTACGTTTGTGCGTTTTGTGATGTAGCCCTCAGTAGAGCGTTTAGGTCCGGAAGCTGGACTCAGGCGATGTCGGCTTGGCTGTAGTCGGGGAGTTGCGGTTCGTCCATTGGAATCTGGCTGAATTACCTTCCAGCTGCAGTTGGGTCCGCACTACAGCGTGACAGTGGTCGGGTCGGCCCGGAGTGTCGAGCGGTGTCGGTCGTCTTTCGCCGGCGCGGGGGTTCTCGCCGAGCGATGCCACGCTAGGTTGGCTTCTGCTGTTGGGTCCGCCGGCCAGGCCGCTTGAAGCCCGGCGAGCTGGGGCGGAAAGGTAGCATCCGCGCCCAGTGGCACCCTCGGTGGCTCGGCCAGGCCTGCTGCTCCAGCAGGATTATTAACATCCGCCGGATGGTCTCAGGTTAAGCCGACCAAGGAACTTCTTCTTATATAGCTTCTTAACTATTATTATGAAATTTATTACAGTATTGTTTGCTATGGTATAATTTTACATGGGGGATCAGCTAATAAAAATCACATAAAACAATTAAAAACTACTCGTACATTTCACAAAATGGTAAATTTTTTTAAAAATCCAAACAGAAATATCAAATTACCACTTAATGTATTTGAAAATATGTATTACAATCTTTTGAGTCAAAACAAAGTCAAAAAAAAAACTATATTTTTCTTTCATTTTCACAATTGGGTGAACCAAAATTCTTGTTATTTTGTTATTCTTTTCCATCGATAATAATACAGTAATCATGATGGAAGTATTTTCACTTCTGTATTATAGGCTATTTTATATTTTTTCTCAAACTTATTTTTTTCCACAACCAGACTGGTATTATAACCTGAAACATTAAATGTAATAATATTGATAAATGTGTTAGTGCTGTTAAATGACCATAAATGATTCTTTCAAAACTGCTGTATGTGTCGACAGCCTTAACTTGATATGCTTTATATCAATATTATAACATGGTTTCAGTTTTTGTATGGATAAGTCATCTGATTAAGTTGTCTATAATTTGCTGATTACCATTGCAATTTAGTTTATGCTTAACATGTTGGTTTGTGCCAACTCATGAGATCTGTAACCAGAATTAAATGTGGAAATTGTGCAGAAGGATGTATTAATTATTTGGCTAAGTAGTTAAGATTGAAATTGTTGTATTTTAAATGTTAAAGATGGTGAATTATTTAAACAGAAAAACCAAATAAAAATATCTATTTTTTTAAAAGAAAAAAATAGTTATGGTAATAGGTGGAATTACGTTTGAAGAAATAACTAGAAAAGTTGGCATGTACTTCTGTGAATGAGAAATGTAGACACCAAGAAAATATAAAAGAAACTAAAGGTATTATAAATGGGGATCTGAAGGTAAGATAAGATGGTTGGAAAAATTAATGATAAATAAAATGAACAGAATAGAATACTATATCAGAAAAGAAACATAATTGCAGAAATTCAAAATAAAAAATTCAACTAATTAACTCGTATAGCACAGGTCAATGTAAAATGGCCAGTCAACTTGGTCAATAGCAAAAGACAAACTGGATATTAGCTTTTATTTACATTTACAATGATTTATTAATTACATCTGCTTTAATGCAAATTATTTGTCAATATTATCATTATTTATTATTATAATTTGTTAAAGATTATTCTAGTTGAGATCTTGTCAAGTTATATAATTTTATTTGGGAAGAAATGAAAACTGATTTTTTAATCTAGAGTGGCTTGCTTCAAGAATTTTGCCATAACTGTGTCATTTGTAAACGGATTTGAATAAGTAAGATTAATTCTGTCGTAAAATGCTTAACATTTTTGTAAACTATATCATTTAAATAAACCAGTGGTGTTTATTATTAATAAAACCACTCTTTTATTATTACTAGTATTTATTTACTCTTATTATTAATACCGTGTATCAGTAATTCACAAATTTTTTTTTATATATTATAGTACAAAAGTATTTTAACATGTATTTTTTTTCCATTAATTCGAAAGATTGTTTTTATATAGCAGCAATAAGAGTATCAGTTATTCAGCTAGCAAGAATGTACACACAACCCTGCCAAGTTCTTACTTGCCACAGTGCACATGTTGCAACTTGTCTGTCCCATGCATACACTGCTCCACATACGTATAAACAAGTTTTTTAATTGCTACTATAAAAGGATATTTTCCTCTAGGAGCTAAGTCAGTTATGGTTATCTTACAGAAAAACAGATACAGTTCTTTCCAGTGTTAATATGATTTGAAAATAATTGTTATAGTGTTACTTTTTCATTTGATAAAATTGAAGTGCTAATGTTTGTATAAGTATCTCAAAAGGGAAGTTTTGCCTTATATACATACTTATTTACTTGGTTTATATGAATGATTTAGTGTCGTTTAGTTAATGTAAAATACAAGTCAACATGGATGAGTGACTTAGAGCAACGACAGACGAAATATTGTCAGTTAAAAACCCTTTACTATCAAGCTGTACTGCAGACAATACAATAAAAAAAATTAAACATCAGAACTTATTAGTGAAATAAAATATTATCTACTTTTAAAAATGTGTATATGTAATTTAGTAGCGGTACAAGGAAGTAATGTGGTGTCTACATCAGATTTTTCATTTGTTGTGCATGAAAATAGAATTATGATAAGATGTGCATTCAAACTTTCTAGATGAAGGCAAAGATGTTATCACGTCTAAAGTCTTTTATTAAATAAAAATATAAGGAGTATTATGAATTTGTTACTCCCAAAGAGGTATAAAGTACCCTCTAAAAATTGAATAATTCATTTTTTCTTCTCTGTTGTAAAAACATTAAATTTCATATAAACATAGTAGTCTCATTGTAAAGTGTTATTTTCATATTAAAATTGTATTTTTTTTTTTAGTTAAAAATAATTTGTTGAAACTTTATTTGTTTATTTTTTCTTATTAGAGATTTTATTTCAGATCAATGAGACTAATTTTGAATTCTTATTTAAAAAATTCATTTTATGTTTTTCCAGGATTATTGTAAGTCCTTAAACTACTGTGAGTCATTTTTAAAAGTGGAACCAAGTAATAAACAAGTTCGTGATTTGCAGAGTGCAGTTAGAAAACGAATGAAAAAAGGTAACCTTAAAACAAATATCTTGATTAAAAAAAAAAAAAAAACAATCAATAAAAAATCCAGAACATAAGAAAAGAAGAGACTTAAAAATAGCAAAAAACAAAGACTTAACAAATGAAGAAAAAACCAGAATAGACATCAAAAAATATAAACCCCAATTGTCTTAAAGTCAAAAAAGCAATAACGTTCCTTAAATCATTTGAGTTGAACATAATGTATGACATAACGTAAAGTTCCTGAAATTGTTCTTTAAAATTATTGTAAGTTCAAATTTCATTCATAGCTTCTTTTCTGTTCAAACATTGATATGCACTCCTAAAAATGTTATATTGTGTCATCCTGAGAGTTTTTCATTGCTAATGCTTTCTGTGATTTTTCACAGTTGGTATAGTGTGGGTATGAAAAAGTAGCCCCACCAGAATATGGAATATTGAATTGAACATTGACATCATAAGTTCATGCACAGGACATTGGCATGGAAAATTGGAACAGAGGCTAACCACACATATCAACCAATATCCAACCATTGGCGATGAAGAAAACATACCTTACCTAGTGGCTTCCAATAATAGTTTCCTTCTAATTAGGCCTCTTTGACACCACACACTTAATCCAGTGGATCTTCCATTGCTGGAAATATTTTTTTTTTTGTAGTTTTCTTTTGGGATGGTACCATCTGTGCCGTCATGTTATGCCCTCCTGACTGGGAAGATGTATTTGATAATAGTTGAAAAAACAATCCGCATCATTTTCATCCTCACTTGATTTGCTCTCTTCAGCCTTGGTCTAACTTTCTTCATGCTTTCTCCAGCATGTACTTTGCAGCTTCAAAATGATCTCTTTCTTTTTAAGTGAAAGCAGCACAAATTTCATTTCTACTCTATGTATGCCAAATTATCCATTAAAATTGATGTGCCAACTCCAATCTCATTTGCAATCTTTCAGATGACCAGCTGATGATTTTCCATTATCAAACTGTACCTGTTATTTTTGAATGTACATGACATTTGGATTGTTGGTTGCCTACTGGTATGTTGGTCATTCTTAAGTGAAGTTCAGCCATTTTGAGATCAATTATACCCCCCCTTTGATCTCTTTAACTCTCATAGCTTCAATCTCTATAAATCATCTTTAATGTTATGAATTGTTTTGCTTTGTGAATCAATTCACAATGAAATCCCTTAGCTTTTGACAGAACTTGGTGCACTAACAATGTTCAACCCATTCCGCCATTATACTCTAAATAAAAATTTAACAAGCACCTATTACATTAATGCGCACACTGATTGCTGGACAACAAACTGATGTACGTTATAAAATTATTTTTAAAAATCTGGAGTAAGTACTAAAGCTGTACTCTACCAAGTTTTACATTCTTGTTCAAATATTTTTGGAAAAATTGAAGTACGATGAGTTCTTTTAACAGACCCTTTAGAACAGAACAGAACCCTTTAGTATAATTTTGATGTCACTCTTTTTTAAGCAGCCGTAAAAGTTACTACATAATTTTAGGTGTAGATATTTTAGGTGAACTTTTAAGTCCATCACTTCTGACTGATGTGAAAATATTCTGAAAAACTTTAGTAGTAGTGATTTTAATTCATAACTGACATATTCTTAACCAACATACGTGCTTAATTAAGAAGCATATTTTGCATTTTAAAACATTGTAGTTTACAAAGCAATTATAGCATTAATATAGATTTATTTACTCCTTCCACTGTTTTACAAGTTACTTATTAATATTAATTCACTCTTAGGATTACAGTTTTAATTTTTTTATATTTAAAAATAGAAGCATTTAAATGGAGTTATTTTCATAAACTTCAGTATGTGCACCGTTATTGGGCATATTTCGTTAACGTTGATAACTTTTAAGTGTGCAAATCTGAAAAAACAAGAAACTCAATTTTAGACCAGTCTTGTATCCATTTCAAATGCATATACAAGGGCTATTTTAAAAGTAAAGACCATTTGACTAAAAAAAAATGTTTTAATGTAAAGATATTTCAATGAATTATTTTTACTTTGCTGACCATACATCTGCAGTACACAATATATAAGAGAAAGGTGCTTATTAGAGTCAAATCATGCTTGTCAGATATTTTGAAGATTTGATGTTTTATGACCCTCTCCTACCAAATTAAGGTAATTTTATCATTTAAAAGATTCTGGAGGGATGAATTTATGTATATGTTGGCCAGCTTTTCTTGATATATCCAGATAGATTGGACCAATTTGGATGAGATTTGGCTTAATTAGTTCTTCTAACATTGGGGCATTGCCATTTAATTTTGGTCACAATCAGTTGAGGAGGTAGGCGGATGTGGACCTCATGGGTCTCATATTTCAAAATTTTACTCAAAAGATAATTAAATTTTTTCACATAAATAAATGCCCCTGAGGAGTAGCTAAGATATTTTTTGATAGTGTTTGTCTTACACCTTTATAAAGAAGCGGGGGAAAAAACCTTTTCATTTGTGAACTCTATTTCACTTTATTGTACTAATTGATGATTTTGTTATGTTGATATATCACTTTTTTTTATATTTAGGCAATTTCATTTAGAGGTAGAGGATAATATAGGCCTAATTTTTTTTCTTGGTATATTCATTAGTTACCATTGTTTTGCTTGATGGTATTTTTTAGATGGGATTAATGCATTTTATGAAATTTAATTTTATAGATTAAAAATCTCTGTAAATTTGAAATTAACTCCTATTGAAACTTTATACATTAAATTCTCTATAAAATTGATGCAATTTCTATTACAATCCATGAATTTTAAAATCCCTTCATCTTACTTCTGTGCTTCCAGTTTAATTGCGGCTTGAAAATTTCTTACAATTCATCATTACTTGCCATCCAAATTCTTGCAGTTTCTGATGAGATAGAAATAACTTTGCACTAAATTTGAATTCTATGATGGGTATCGAAATATACTCCATCTAAATTTAACTAGCAATTAATGTGTTTCAGCTAGAGCAGTGTGAATATGCTCCATCCTTCAGCTAAAAAATAGCCTTTGTCAGTCACTCCATTGTCAGATTTGGATAGTGAGGTGCAACTTCAGTTGCATTTTATTGTAACATTCAATACTGTATACAACAACTGGTTAGATTTTAGTCAGTGGCAATGTTGATTGCCAATACTCATTGTAATATTTTACAGCTTACTTGTAAATGATCATAGGGATGGGTGGTAATCAGTAGAATATATTAAACATTATCAATAAACTAGTTGACTTTCAATCCTGCCAGTGTGCCAGTCCTCTTCGGAAAAATTACTGAATGGTTTTTACTTTCATGGTAGCCCTCATAAACGTATTTTAACTAGATATAGATAATATATTTTGATACATTTACATATTTAATCTTTACATGATATATCAATCTACAGTATTAAAATAATCTTTTTCTGAAAATTAATAATTGTATAATATTGGTATTGTATCAGATATTTGTAATGATATCTAATGAAATGCTTTACCTCTTCATTGCTGAAAAATAAGATTTTGTTTTACCCTGGTTTTTTTTTGTATATCCACACTTCAAGATATCTAGATGGAAGTTTTTAGGTTACTTTTTCCTCTTCAGTATGTTTTTAAATAATATAATTAGATAGCAAATTATATCGTAACAGCAGAATATGTTTTTCATGATTTTTTATTTATTTAAGAAAAGTGTTTTAAGCCTCTGTATGGGGGCTATTCAGAAAGTCTGCAGCCTGACAAAGAAAACACAACACTTTTCAGAATTTTTTTTAAATTTTTTGACATAATTCCTTTCAATTTGATACATTTAGACCGATTTTCCAACTTTTTAATATCTGCAATGTAATGCGATTTTCCCAACTCTGCAAAATAAGCAGTTGTCTCAGTTTTGACTTCATCATTTTATGAAGTAAGCCATTTCTTCAGGTTTGAGAAGGTAATCATTGAGAGCCAAATACAGCACATGTGAAAGCACTTTGAAGAATAGATCATAGAGTTTTGCAGCAACAACCTGAGATTTATGTATATATGTATACATATATATGTTGTTGTGGTAAATCTTTTTGGTCAGATGTGGATGTAAACTTATATATTACTAGTCTAGTAATGAAGTGTAATGCTTTCCATTGATGGTCCTATTTTTTCCAGGAAGTCTTCCAGCTATCCTGCATTTTTATAGGTTGTCAGAAACACCTTATCATGAAAATCCCGAAAAATTGTAGCCTTGACGTTTCCTCTGCAGATGGAACTGTTTTCACATTCTTTGGTATATTTTGACCTAATCACACTTACAGACTACAATTTAGATTCGGGTCAGTGGTGTTTCCATGTTTCACTATTATTAAAGTTGAAGAATGTCAGAGGAATCGCATTTAAATAAGTCTAAACCCCCCTTGAGAAGTGTTCGGTCAAAAGCATTTTTTTTGTTGATTGTTAACAAATGTGGCGGTACCCATAATGTAGAAAGCTTTTTCATATCCAAAACATAATGTAAAATGTAGTAGGTGTAGGTGTGGTCGATCTGTTTGCAGTGTCAGCAGCAAGCTCATGTAACTTCAGTCGACAATCATTTATATGGTATTGTAAGTTTTTGTAACAATTTTGTTGGTCATACCTGTTTTGGACATCCTGAGCATTCAACATCTTGAGTGGATGTACAAGCACTTTTAAATTAGCAGCCAACTTTTTTACCATCTAAAACCAAAGGGAAGAATCCTGTAAGGTGTAATCTAACTATTTCTCTAAGTCTGTCGGCATTAAACATTTTAAAACCAAGTTCTTTATAACAAATAGAACTTCAGTTGTATCCATTTCTCAGAAAATGTTAAAACTTGTTTGCTTTATTTGACTGATACAAACAAGCAACTAAACACATGTGAAACTTTGCAGCATGTCATCTAAAGGAATCATACTTGACCAATATCACCATAGTCATTTGATCATACTTGTGTCATCTCTGCATCAAATCAACAACCTTAGTGCTTAATATACTCAATGTAGGAAATTAAATTTTTACAAAAGTAAATTATGTGTTTAATTTAGGAAGAAAAGGAGTAATTGATAAAAATAATAATGCATACTTTTATCGATAAAACAAACTTTGTTTTTAACATATAAATATTTGCATTCAGAGGAGTTAACACTGGATTATGGATTCAAATTGCAGAGTTCATGTTGTAGATATATGATTTTTATCAGTCAGAATTAAATTTTTCTCATAAATTACTTTGTTTACTAAGCTTTACATTTTCACTTATACAGTTAATTACTTTTCAGAGGGTCTGGAAGGATTGGCTGTAGCAGGGACAGCTGCTATAGTTGTAGGAGGACTGGTTGGATTGGGCCTCGCTTTGGCAAAAAGTAGTAAATCCTCATGATCCACTCATTGTGATTATAAAATTTGTTGGTTCCTATAATGTGTTTGGTACTTGTTCAGTTAATAATTATTAATTTCTTTTAAAAATTATAGTCACTAATATAACTTCCGAAACAATTAAACTGGTTTAAGAGATATTTTATTTTTTTATACAATCTGATAAATTATTTTTTTAAACTTATAATGAATATTTTAAGTATAAAATTTACCAATATTAAAGATGCAATTTATTTCATATGCCTTTTTAAGACTAATATATTCATCAATAACTTTGTTGTCAATTTTTTATTATAATTTTAGTAAATTTATTTGTAATAATAATTTTCTTATTCAAATTATTAATAGTTTTTCAAACTGATATAGTATGTTTTTTCTTAAGTTAAATTTGATAAAAATAAAATAAATGAGTAGTAATTTCAGTAAATCAGTTTTAATATGTATTATTTTTCAGTATTGATATTTTTATATTGAATTAGTAAAGGCAATTAGTGTTGTAGTTCGGAATTTACTCTAAAACTTAAACAAAGTTGCATCTTTAAATCTACAATAAAAAAAATTATATCATATTTAACACGTTCGCTGCGGTACAGTGCATATATCTGCCATAATAGAGAGTTGTTCTGTGCTTGTCGTCATTTATGTAATTCCAGTACAGTAAGTTTTTTAACGTAACTATTATGCTGTACGGGCTTCTTTGATGCCATATTATGCTTGACGACTGTACGTTATGGCACATAATGTGCCATATGTAATGAATATTTTATTTCTCTTTAAAACTAAAATTATTTTTTAAAATGATTTTATAGTCTACAATATCTCTTGGAAAACATGTGAACTGACTAGTTGAAACAGTTATTTTATACATACTGTTATTTAGCGTCTATTCGTAATAATTATTAGGTGTGATTTTGCTGGATTATTCTGTGCTAGCATCATGAAAAATAAAATTAAGAATTTCAGACCATATAATGATAAATTAGCATTCGATATTTATGAATTTCAGAAAGCTTTTTTCACAATATCATGATATAATATTATGTTGAAAAAAGTAATTTAGTCAAAAATAAATCAATTTATTAATTATTTAATAATTTAGATGATGTTTATAAGCAAGCATATAAACATTTTATTTGAAGCGATTCAGACACAAATATCAGGTAATAAATTTTGTTTCATCCAATGTTTATATTATTAAACTGCACATTTAAATGGAAGTTTTTTTTAAAGAAAAATATTTCATTTAGGAATACTAAGATGATAAACTAAACTGTTGAGTAATGGAGTATAAGATGTAATATAATTAATTTATAAATAAAAACCAGCATTTATAAGAGTAAGTAATATTATGAATGTTTTATTGAATAATTTATTGAACAACTGGTGATAAAAATATATGAAAAGGAAATAAAATTATCAAGAAGAGACTAAACACAATGTGATATACAGTACGGCACAAATGTATACCGTACAAAAATCCAATGTCAAAGAGTCCAGCACAGAGAAAATATATATAAAAATTACATGCACTGTACATAACCTCAGGATGGGCCAATATGCGCCGTAACGCATAGTAAGTAATTACTATACGACATCATAGTTGCTCATACAGCAAGATTATTAACTTCCCTATTTTATCTGCAGCAGTGAATGTGTTAACTTCATGTTCAGTTTATAGTAGATGATGTGGTAATTTTTCTTTCATGTTTTTCTAGGCTTAATTTAAATAAGCCTAGTCTGTATATGCTGATACTTTCAAGTAATAGTTATTTTTAGAAATTAAGTAATGAAAATTTCTGGTTATTTACTGTACATCTAGTCATATGAATCTCAGAATCATTATTTAATTTAAGCTTATGTCCAGAAGTATGTTAAAAATTTAAAAGTAATATACTTGATTCACTTTAAGAACCTATCCTGTTGTAAACAAACCGCATGGCATTGTAGTAGACTATCTCTCTCGAAAGTTACATGTACAACTGTATAAAACTTTACATCTTCAATCTAACAACAATTTCTAAAAATGCATCACGCTGTGGTTTTATTTCTATTTCTTTTCTTATTAAGTATCTACAATTTACCAGTTCCTTTAATCTTATTCCTTATGCTTGAACACTATATGTCAACACACCAGTCAGTTCAGATGTCATTTCCTTAACATCTTTTATGGGTAAAGAGGGATTTTCATTTCTTAGAGAATTAAACGCATCAAAAATAGTAGTCTTTTTTCCACTTTTTAAAGTGAAGTCTTTTCCCATTTTTATATTTTACAGTAGAAGTTGAAGCTCTATCATTCATATTTAAAGTTTAATATAAAGACAAATTACCCCTTAAATAGATTCAAATATAACAAAAACACCATACAGAAAACAAAATACCAAATGCAATACACTGGAATTAATTCATACCCTCAAATATAACAGTTATATAAAAAAAAGATTTCACATTTACAGCATCTCAAAAATAGTATACAGAGCTTAGAAAAAAAAAAATAGGCTACTAAGTTTTAAAATCTTGTAATACACAAAGATGATAACCAATGAACAAACGGTAACTGATGAAGTTAAGGATTATTAATAAAGTAAGATCATTCACCACTTCCTTGTACTTTGTATCATAGCTAATAAAAGTAAATAACAGTAAAGTAATGTAAGATTGATCCATTTATTATTTGATGTTTTCATTTGTTGCCAACTGAATCAAGTTATTTATGAATTAATTATATGGCAGCTATATTTAAATTTATATCAGTAACTGTTGACAAAAACACGATAGTGTTATAAAATACTGTTGAGGACTAACAGATTGAGTCACCTGGTACAGTAATCACACATGCTGCAGTATAATCTTACTACTATAATCAAGAGCTAGGATATTTCTTATGCTAAACACAATATAATTGCAAATTTGTCCCAGAGCAATCCATTGTTTCAAATACAGAAAGGGGTATATCATTATGTTACTGTACACTGTTTGTCATTCTTATTTTTTTATACATGTAAAGCACCTGAAGTACAGGAGACATTGGTCAGCTTTTTTCTCTGGAAGTAATGATGTTCATTGTAGTGGCAATCTCTTCTGGAGAACAGAATGAAAGTGTCAGTTGTAGGGTTGAATGAATATCACTTTCATTTCATTGTGCTTGGCATGTTATGCAATTGTATATCCAGCTTACTGAATAAAGTAATGGGAAACCATTTCTTCTTACTTCATCTAGCAGTGTGGTCTATAATGCTTGTTATCATTAAAGTTGCCTATGTCATTTTTGTATTGACTTTTGAGGTCATTCACATGTTAGGTAGCTTTTCAGTTTCCAGCTACTCGATGTATGCCTTATCTGTTTTGTTAACAAGCGCATGTATACTTCTTTGTAAGTTTAATTTTTCTATGCGTTGTAATTTAATTCCTTTTTTCTACTGTTGATAAGAAGGCAAAATAAATGATAAAACATAGAATTGCAGTTTTTTTTTATACTAAAGAATCTCTGTAAAGTTAGACATAATCAAATCCTGGCCATGTCATATACCAGTTCACATTTAAATTTGTAATAAAAATGATTAGGCGTGTTGTCATATTTTGATGTAATAGATTATAATTATTCACTGCAATTCAGATTAATATTACGTGGAAAACTTTCCACGTAATATTAATGCAAACATAGTCCTACTGTAGTAGGACTTTGTTTGCAGTTTGTAGGTTGGTTTTATCTAATTTACTGTCTATTCACCTGACATTGTTAGATATGAACTTGGCTTTTATGTTTAATTATTATATATCTCTTGCATGTTAAAAATTTGTGATTTTAATGATCCTTAAACCTATAAAAATTCATCATGATGTATTACACAACAGCAATAATGATCATGTCTTATTTATAGTTTTAATTTGTAGGTACAGTATTATTATTCCATGTAAAATATTTGAATGCAGTTTTATTTTTTATCAAAGTATGAAGTGGATGTCAAAAAGAATAATTTTAATTTTTTTCCCCCAAATCACATTGACATCTTTAAGAAGGCATGATGATATTAGTGAAAATATATTTCTTTCTCATTATTTGCATAATAATAGTTTTTAAAGTTTTAAGTGTACACTGTATGATTCATTAGTTTACAACTGGCTTCTAATTGTTTTTTTTTTTTTTTTTATAAAAAAAAAGAAAAAAGTTAAATCCAGCATTTTGAGACAAGTATTACTATAGTATCAACTATAAAAAAAAAAACTATAGTATCAAATTATTTTAAATGTTAAAAGATTAATGACTGGTTACCTATTGGTATATTTCATTGCTTTTTGATTAAAATACTAGCTACTTCTAATTTTATTGATTGGCATGCTAGTTGTGCTTGAATTGTATAAATCAGCGGTTGCATTAATTAATATTGATAGTTTTTACTGATCGAGTTGCCATTGTTGTATGATGTAGTTTAAAAACATTTTAATTATTTCATACATAAACAGACTTCTGAAAAATTTAAAAAAACTGTGTACCTAAAATCTTTCTTTTTTTTTAAGTTTAATATTAATTTGTATGCCACAATAAGTTGAAAACTGTTGTAACCTAATTTGTTTTGAATTGGTTGTTATATTTATTTTGTATGTTGAATTAAGTTGGAACCTATTATTTAAAAGATTAGTTTTTCCGTGAGTAATATGGTTAACAAAACAAAATACAGTGGAATGTCATTAACTAGAAATAATTAGGTGTGATATATTATTTAAATTTTGATTATCAAACCTCAACAAAGAATACGTGCACTATAAACTTTAAATAAACTTTTGTTTTGGCATTAAAAAAAAAATATTGTAATCATATACAGTTTTAAATGAAATTTTTCTCTTATAGATAATTTATAATGCAAGTGAAAAAATAATGGTTAGAATTAATTTATTTCTGAAGTTAAAAAAATAATCTCTATCGCATACATTTTTTCTGATGTAAAGAACATAGGTTATTGTTGTAAAGTATTATTTGTAAAAAAAAGAAATTAGGCAAATTATATGTAAAGTACAAGACATTTTCTATTTTGTTATTTTTTTTTAAGTATATACTGGTAACAGTTTTTTGTTTCATTTATTGTAAGAGTTTTCTAAGATTTCAATTACTGACAGTTTCACTGTTTTAACGCTGAATAAAGAAAGAAAAATCATTTAAATTGCATTTAATTGAAGAATGCTTAAAATAACTTAATTTAGTAATTATACAACTCACAGCATATTGGTATCTAATGTTTACATAGACATGTTACTTATGTCTTTTTTCATCATTGTTTACCACAGATAAACAGTTCGTTTTATATATAATTCATTACAACAGTAATAATACAAGCATAGCTATGTTCAGATATACATATTCAATAATGGTTTGCACCAGTACTATGGAAGGATGGTATGTTGTTATTAAAACAAGTTATGTTGTATGTTGGTAAGTTGTTATTAAGAGTAGAAAGGAAAAAATGGTAGTTTCTTTCTGTTCTTAATAGAAAGAAGAAACAACACTAGTTTCTTCCTTTCATTCTTAGTAAGAAGGAGAGAAATTTCCCTGAGTAAAGAGAAATTGTATAAGTTGCAGTTATGTCTTCATAATTATAAAAACCCTGTGAGTAGATTGATGAGAATACTTCTGGTTTTAGTAGCACCATCCACTCTAGTACGAGTAGTTCTTACTTTTTTCTCAAAAGCCATCTTTATTCTTGTTTCTTTCAACATCTATACTGTGTGGCATTCCAGTCAGAGGTTAGTTTTTTCTAATAGCTTAAGGAAAAAGTTTTTTTTAATTTTGGTGCCAGTGGTGTACCTTCAAAATTCAGAACTGTCAGTCTGTTAAACTATGGTTGAAATCTTACATTAATTAGACTTCTATTTTCCAATGTTTTACTCAAAATGTTATTTCAAAGTAATTTTATTCAAAAACATTTTCAGTTATAAATGTGGAAATATAATTGCCAAAGGTGCTCATATGTGAAGATATGCAATGTTTTCTTTTAAAGGACATTATTCCGTAAGAGTTAGTGGAACTCACAAGTTATATCAAGTTAAATAAGATTTCTTTCCTTTTTTTTTTTTAAAGAAAAGAAATTTATTTTAAAATATCTTTCTTCTGATTTTCTCATCCCAGTTAATTCCTATAATTTTTTTTTTTTAGAATAAAGTTTTCCCTTATCATAAGGCAATGAAAAACTGCCGAGTCCAATATTCTAACATTGAACATTTAATTATTAATGTTAATGCATTCATTTATTTTATTTACACAAATAAGCCTTAGTTTTTTTTTGGACAACCTCTCTACATGTTAGTTATGTGAAGGTTTTTGGAAGAATAATTGCATTGGATGTCAGCATATTATGTGGCAATTTTATTAATACAAAAAAGTGATTTTAAATTGGTAATCTAGTTTCTCCTTGATTAATCATGAATAATTATATAATTTCTCATTATCCAAGATTTGCACTCTTCATGATTTTTCTTATTATTTATTTTGTAAGCACCAGCATGACTTATTTTCCGTTTTAAACAGGCATTATTGGCATTGAGATTGGCTGCTTCTAAGTTTCTCATTTTTTTTATCCCCTCATGTAGGATGGAATGGTTCCACTAAAAACTACATAGTAGCTCACATCAGTTTTTAATCATAAAAAAAGGAAAACTAAGTTAGAAGTGAAATAATTAACTTTATTTATTCATTACATATTTTATTTATAATTGGATATTAATAAATTATGTACTAATTAGTTAATTATAAGCAGATTAATTTGTTTATATTGTTGTTGTACAGCAAATTATTTTATGGATCATTGTTAATCTTTATTTAATATATTTACTTGTAAAATATATTTATATTACTTTTGGGATACTTGGAAACATATAGTCTTAAAATAATGATAGCAGCTCTCATAAAATAATTATGATTTAAAAACACAAATGCATACCACTCATGGTCAGTTTCTGTAGTAAGGTGGAACACTCATGGTAAATAGTCAGAATGTGTTTTTTAATAC
Source organism: Lycorma delicatula (assembly GCF_047948215.1). NCBI lineage: Eukaryota > Metazoa > Arthropoda > Insecta > Hemiptera > Fulgoridae > Lycorma > Lycorma delicatula. Next base: position 43,500,015 of record NC_134456.1, on the reverse strand, counting down.
TCTTTAAAACAACCACCTAATCATTTGAACCCATGCCATATTTTTAGTCTCTTATGAGGAACAGTAGGATGTTTTTGTTCCACCATGTTAACTTTATCTACCCTTTCGGGGTGACCTAATACATCAGTAACATCAAATGTATATTTATTTGAATTTAACAATTACTCAATTACAACATATTTGTCTTAGTTTTCAGAATTGAGATTGTAGCTTGCATATTTAACCTGTTACAGGTTGAATATGCTACATGACAACCTAACAGTGGGTTGTCACTGTTGAACTATCAATCTGAGTAATGATGCAATGTAGAAAATGGCAATTATGTAAAAAAAAGTCATTAACAAGTAAATTATTTCAACCGAAGTGTTGACTACTCATAACATGTGGTATTTTTTTAAATTTATTTATGGAAAAATTAAATCTACCTTTGCCACATCTTTTATAAATTTAATTTCACAACCATAACATTGATTTAAATTTCACCGCTTTAATTTTGCAACTTTGCCTATTTATAATTATAGATTTTTAATTAAATTTCTATATTGTGTTATGTTGTTGTAATCCTCTCATTTCAGTAAATAAAATAATTGTAACTCTATGCACGATTAGAAATAAAAAAGATACATGGTGTTCTGTAGAAAAATGCAATATTAAATAAATAAAACTTTGTTTTTGTATCTTATATTCATTTTGTACTGCCTTTTTTCTGGATTTAGAGAGGATTAAAATAAATATATGTATGTAAAAATAATGCACAGTCATCAGAATTCAAAGAAAATCTATTTGTGTACCAAATCAAGTTTACAGCCCTTCAATATAATCCTCCCCATGTGTAATGCATGCTCAGCAATGGCCTGAAAGCTTTAAGATTCCTATCTAGAGACAATATTTGTCAATTTGTTGAATTTCCTGGGTCACGACAGCTGATAACTCTTTCAGACTGCTAAAATAAATTCCTCAGAATGGCAGCTTTGGAAAGAGATTTTATTCCAGCAGACTCAAATCAGGGTATATGGTGAAACATTTCCCAAGCGTAATTGACGAGAATAATGACAGAAGTTGAAATATGTAGGCATGTATTATCATACAAAATCAATACACGCTACTGTTGATTTATTCTGGATGCAGTTTTTCAATTGCAAAACCATTTGGAACTCTGTTCATTGCAGTAATACTCTCTTTATTGTAAGGAAAAATCATAATTTGCTCTACTTTTGATGGCATTCAACATTTCTTTGGTCTCTTAGAGTGTTGACTCTACCAAACACTGCTTTGTAATTTCAGTTCAGGTTTAAAATTTCATATTCATGTTTCATTAATAACAATTATTCTATTCAAGAATTGCTCTTCTTACCTTTTATAACATGAAGCAGTTCATGTGTAATTTCGAGAGGCAACACTTTTGGCTAAAGTGTTGGGATCAACAGTCTTTGTTGATCCCTGTTGAAGACATCCATGCAAATATGTAGCTTTCTTAGTACCTTTACGAAAAAAAATTACCAGGAATGCTTCAAAAAGTGAAAACACCATTGCACAAGGTGTATTTACTCAGTTTATCCAGCAAAACTTAGTGATAATTGGGGTTTGTAGAATGTAAAAATATTTTTTCAGATAATTATATTATTTGGAAACATTATATGCATTGAATTTATAAAAACTTAAATTGTAAATATAAAAATAAAGATTCGTTAAAATAGAAACTATATTACTTATAAAACCAAATGCATTTTTAGTCTTTTTTAGGAAGTATTATGATCGCAAAAAGAAAAACTTCAGATTTCAATGGAAATATCCATTTTGACTAGTTTCAGTGTGACCTCTATATATGTATCTCGGATAACTCAAAAACGATTAGCCATAGGATGTTGAAATTTTGGATTTAGGACTGTTGTAACATCTAGTTCTGCACCTCCCTCTTTTATTGCAATCGACGACCAAAAAGCTCAAAATCCAAAAAATTTGGATTTTGGACTTTTTCTTAACTGCAATTATAAGCCCTCATTGAGAGCTTTTTAATGATATATCATATAAGTGATACTTATTTTCATTGGAAATATATTGGACTTTAGGGGAAGGCAAGATTTCATTTCCTTTTTTTTTAACTATTAACTTCTCATTGTAAAAAAATACAATTAATAATAATTCAATAATAAAAAAAAAATATCAGAAAATGTATGTTCCACATCAAATTTTTTTGTGTGTGTACACTACACAATGTATATCATTTACGTAAGGCAAAAACTATATTTAAATTTGACGTTGAAATATAGAAATTTTGAAAATAGATAAATAAATGACGAAAAGTACAGTTGTGAGATTTACAAATAAGTTCAATGTACTACCACCGTTCAAAAAAGTAGCCATATATTTAAGGTAAATAAAACAAAGTGATTATTTAATGCTTTTATTGTTAAAAAATTAATTTACAACATACATTAATACATCTTTAACAAAAAACATAAAGAAAATAAATTATCAAAAACAAATGTTGTTCGAGAGCATTCCACATTAACATATGGAATGCTTAATATTTTCTAATAGCTCTTTTAAGAACCATGGACGGATTGACTACGGAATGCAATTGTCCGTAAATAATTTAACAATTACAAAATATATACAATATCTATGGCAGTACAATTAACATAATGCACTTTTATTCTTTTTATACTAACAAAAGCCAATAATTAATTCTAAATTGTATTTGCTAAAAATAAATCGACATCTATATAATATTATTTCTACATGAATTATTAAGCAAAAGAAGAAAATAATATAGCTAAATAGCTTCTGTGCATTATTTTATTATTTTACATTTACAATAAGCAGGTCATATAATTTCATCATTCACATAACTACCTCATCACTACTTATACAAAAAAAAAAATATATATATATATATTATGTTTATTTAAGAGGTATCATTGTAATATACAATTCACATAAGTCAGTGTAACTCTTCGGATGGATGCAAAGTAGAAGAGTTAATGCAAAATGCTGATTATATAAAGCATAAATATGAACACAAAGGGGTTTTTTTTTTTTTAGTTTCTGTTCAAATTATAGATCACGAAGATGAGTTGTTAACAAGAGTCATTAATTATGGCTATTAAAATCAAGCTGCATATTTATAATTTTACTGAAAATAATAAATTTCTTATTAATTTTATTGAAAATATGTGACTATTTTTTTATGATCATTTAACAAAAAACAAAGTGATTCATACTTTCCTTCCTGAAAAATCTTGAATTGTGGTTTAGAACAATGAACAATTTTAAAACTACACATTAACATTTTTAAAAAATGCGTTTCATTTGGTATTTAGAGAAAATAATTATCTGATGAGATTTATGAGTTAATCCTTCCTTCTTCCCAAGCAGGTTATTTTTAAACTGATTATCCTACAATGAATATTTTATTTCAGAAAAGTTGACAATTTTTTTTATTATCTATTTTGATTTATAATGATCACAAACTTTGGTTCATCACATAAAATATCTAACTTATTTTTTATTTTAAAAATTACAACATAACTTTACTATTTACATTATTTTACAGTAAATTACTGTAAAACTATATTTAATAATCCTATGTAACAACAGGGGGAGGGGGGTTACAATTAAATTCAACATTATTTACAACGATACACATTCAACTGGAAGCCACTTTTCAAGTGACAAGGTTGTGTGATGCTTATATTCACAGCAGGTACTGCTTTAATGAGAAGAATTATGCTTGTATGTATGACTCATAAATGGTTAATCACATTGACATCAATGGAGTACACTTTTTTATTTTACAAAGTAAAATATGATAATTTGTGTAACATTAGTGTATAATCTGACCCATCCCCCTTGGTACATATTACATTTAATCAAAATGCAAGATGTAACAGCATTTATCAAATTGATTTTCTTAAAAAGAAAATTTAACCGTGATGTCACCATATTCTTTTCCAATAAAAATTACCTAAAAAATTTAATAAACATAATTATTGCCTGTATTTATAACTAACTCATCATGTTTGCGAGTGACCCACGTCAGACACCCAGATTGACTTTCCGAGTTCACATCTTTGTCCTTGGCAATCAACACCATAAATTTAATCTACACTTATTACAATTACCCCTCTTTTGAGCTCATTACATAATTAATTGAAATTGATGAAAGAAGATCCATGTGTTTAACCTGAAAACACATAACAGATCTTAAAATCTCTTTTAAGGTCACAACTTTATTAAGAATAAAGTATTCTTCTCTCTTATTTATCTTTGGTGATGAACAAACAGAATTCTAATTCAAAGGTAAATTACATATTAAATGATACTACTTTGCAATAAACCCGTAGAAATCAAAAGTAAAATAAAATAATTAATTAAATACAATTTCTTCATATGAGCATTTTAAGCAGATAAAATGATTCAACTGCATTTCTTGAGATATATAATTTTATGAATACAGTTATAGAATTATAATCTATAAAATAATTGTTTAGAACTAGAACAAACAAACAAAAAAAATAAAAATACATTCAGCAGTGGTCATTAATGTTTAATCGCTGAGTAATTAAAACAATGTACTGAGAAAGACATATAAGTTTCTTTAAATCTACCAAATACTGCAGAAAAATACTCATGTGAAAGACTATTTTCATTTTAAATTTCTTTAACTAAAGAATAAATATCATTGATACTAGATGTAATATGTATGGAAGTTTTCACCAAGTTTGTATAATTTTATACTTATTACTTAGTAAACAATAAAATTCAATACTTGCTAGTTTCTATATTTGCTGTCAATTTTTTTAAATGTAACATACAATTTCTTTAATCATTAGATGTTAATAATTATTGTTACAATATCATAAATTTAAAAAAAAGGCAGAAAGATATTAGGCACAACTGTCAGTTCTTATATTATTTCTAATGTAATATTCCTTTTTTTCACTGGATGCGTACACTAGAAAAATTACTAAGCCATACCAGTAAAATGCTATCAGGAAACTATCAAATTTAATCTAAATATTTTCAAATAAAACTGAATTTTCCTTGTAGATGATTGTACCAATCATTAAAATAGTGCAAATTTAAGCCTTTGTTTTGATGTTTAAACACATCAAACTAAAAACAAATGAAATATGTTAAGATATACTTATATACATCTCTACTGTGATTTTTTTAATTTAATATATTTCTACATTTATTAACCCATTCACTGTGTAAAGAAGTCTTACAACAGCAACTAGTTAGTATGTCCACATATGAACAGATACTAGTTTCTGGTGGTAAATACTCTGATGCTATAATTAACTATTACCACCACTAGTATGCATAAAAAAGGGTATAAAAGTAAGAATGTCAAACCAAATAAAAGCAAGTTGTTTTCAGAACAAATAAATTGATGAGAGCACATTAAATACACTAATACATGAACAGTCATTTATCAAAAAAATAAAGTAAATTTTAAACAAAAAGAATTTAAACATTTTTTTTTTAACACAAGATAAAGAATATAAATTCATTTTGAATCAATCCATTATTGTTAGTAAATATAAACTAATAATTGACAAGAATAGTAACATCAATCCACAGTGAAAGGGTAAGAAATATTTTTTATTTTACAAGCCTTACAGTTCTCCAATTTCACTTATATTCTAATAATATAATATAAAATACATAATTTCAAAAGTAAATGAAAACTTTGTACTAAATTCATTCGGCTGCATATACAGTGCACTTGAAAGGTCAATGTGCATTTAACTTAATCTAGTTTGATTAAGTACGATTGATAAATGAAAGGAGTGACTGAACAAGCATCTGTTAATGAGCTAGCCAATTTTGTAATTAGCACATTGAATCTGTTCGGTCGCTAAAGCCACTATACTATTTAAACTGTCGTCTATTAACCTAACCAAAATAAAAGAACAAAAACCCAGTAACTATGCAATGCACATTAACTCTTGTACAGGATCGTTTATTGTCAGTATACCATAGGTGAACAGAGAGAGGAATCAACACTGCCCTACCATTATTGACATGATTAAACTTTTCTCCTGTTTAGCCTCCAGAAATCACCGTCAGGTTTAAGTGAAGTGTAGTCTTTCTTGTACAGTCTCGATCGACCATTTCTGAAATGTGTGGTTAACTGAAACCCAACCACCAAAGAACGATCTAGTATTCAAATCCATATAAAAGTAACTGCCTTTACTACGATTTGAACATTGGAACTCTCAACTTCGAAATCAGCTGATTTGCGAAGACACGTTCACCACTAGACCAACCTGGTGGGTTAGACATGATTAAACTAAAGCATACAGTGTTAAGAACTCTATTCCACAGAGACAATGGAAAAGAAATAACATATCTTTGTTCGGCAACACACTTCAAATGTTTACAGATAGAAAAAATATAAATCTGAGAGATTAACAGGTAAGCTTATAAAAGACAGTGGGAATTAACCTCCTAATTAGGACATATTTTTCTTCAAAACTAGTACCAACAAATAACATCCCTAGTTACAACTACTATTTATAAAACTGATTTTTTTTTAATGTATAAAATTTTTAAGATTTTTTGGTATTATATAATTAAAAAAGACACTCACTTGTTTCAATGAATACATTATATCCCAGAATACATGGAAATAATCATATAGGATCCCTTAACACATTGTATGAAGTACGATTCTTATTCGATCAAAAGTGAAGGTATGAATTCAACTTAAGAAAAATCATATTGTGAAACCATATCTTCATTGAAGAGATTATTAGTATTTTTTATTTTTTTTATAATTAATTTCATTTATTAACTCACAAACATGGACATCAATTAAAATATGCTTAGTTGCAACAAAATATGCTATATCATTGCAACTAATCAGACGGATACTCATTCTAGAGTAATGTTTTTTAAGACTGGATTACCCTGAACATCTTTTAGTTCCTTAAACCATACATTTTTTATTTTATTTTATTTTACTAATGTGTAAGTTACAATCTGTTCAACTAGTGAAAAATAAGCAACCCCTCATGTAATATTTACATGTCATCATCTCATTAGACAGGAGGGGTTGCTTATTGTTCACTAGTTTAACAGATTGTAAAAGTATAGTCTTTTACAGACTCAAACTGACCATCCCTGAGATTGGTTAACTGAACTCCAACCACCAAAGTACACCGGTAACCACCGTCCAGTGTTTAGTATTCAAATCTTTATAAAAGCAACTAACATTTACTAAGATTTGAACCTGAGAACCTTCAGCTTCAAAAATCAGCTGTTAAACAAGTGATTTGTGACAATGAGATGTACAACTACACTAATTCAGTGGGCTACATGATTTATATATGAAAAAACAATCTAAATTCTGTTCATTTATATAAGGAGATTATTTCCATAATCCTTTATAAGCTCTAATGTTAATTGAATCTGAAATAAGTTCTCTATAAACATATATCAATTTACAAAGTACACAGTGACTTTTTGAGAGCATTGTACTTTACTATCTTATGAAGCATAGACCATGTACGAGGGTAAGTCAAAAAGTAAAGGGAAATTTTGATTTTCCTTCCAATAACATGAATGGCAGAAATGATTGTTGCTATAACTCACACCCTCTATCAGCTTCTCATTGAAAGTATTGTTTCATTGTTAGCTTTTTGTGATTGTTTAAAATGAGTGCTCCTTAGATAGCACCAAGAAAGAATTGCAAGCAGTGATACGTTTCCTCAGCCCAGAAGGGGTGAAACCAACAGAGATTATTCATCAAATGCAGCAGCAATATGGAGGGAGTTATTTGAATGGAAGCAAGATCTATGAATGGATTGATCGCTTTAAAGATCAATCCATTCACCTTGATAGTAGGATTTCTCTCTGTGATGAACAACGGCAAAGTAGGCCATCCACCTGTTAGTAAGACTAACAACAATAATGAAGCGGTTAAACAAATGATTCTCATAATCAATAAATAACAGTTTACGACATTGCAAGTGAATTGAATATAAGCCATGGCTCAGCATTTTCAATCATCCATGATTCTTTAAACTTTTGAAAAGTCTGTGCTCGCTGGGTTTCATGTCTACTGACCAGCATCCACAAAGAGAATCATTTGAAAATTTCCCAGAAGCTTTTGAAAAATTAAGAAGATGAAGGAAACTCATTTCTTAAGTGAATAATAATCATTGATGAAACACGGGTCCATCACTTTGAACCTGAGAGTTAGTGACAAAGTTTAGTGTGGAAACATTCTTCATCTGCCACAGCAAAAAAGTTCAAAACTCCAATGTCTGCAGGAAAGGTGGCGATGACAATATTCTGGGATATGGAAGGTTCACTTTTGGTTTACTTCACACCTAAAGGTCAATCAGTAAACAGTGACAACTACTGCGTTTACTGAAGCAAAAAATCAAATCCAAAAGTTGTGGTAAACTTTCTAAATGCGTGTTTTTGCTTCAGGATAATGCTCGACCTCATACGGCCAAAAAAGCAGTCCTCTGCCTTAAAGATCTCTGTTTTGAGCTGCTGGACCATCCTCCATACAGTCCACACCTGGCTCCAAGCGATTTTCATCTTTTTGACCCATTAAAAGAAGCGATGTGGGGGAATCATTACAGATCTGGGCCCTAGCAGCACTGAAAAATTTTCTGCACATCAGAACAAAAACTTTCTTCCAAGAAGGAATTCAAGGCTTGTTAAAAAATGGTCTAAGTGCATAGAAGTAGGAGAGGATTATGTTGAAAAAATAATGCACGTTTCATTTATGTAGGTGCAAATAAATATATTATTTTTTGAATTTCACTTTACTTTTTGACTTGCCCTCGTAATATATACTTTGGCGTAAATAAATTAACAAAATTCTACCAAATTCAATTAATTTTTTTACAATACTTTGTAATTAAAAGTAATCAATATATATATATATATATATATATTGTAACATATTGAATAAGTACACTGCAGTTTTGAAAAATTACAGTTACTGATGAAATGATATTTCAAATTCAAAATAATATTTGTAATACTGTCAAAATAATTCATACCATCAATAAATCCAGTTCACAGGAACCCACTGATGTTCTTTTGCTAAGGTATTAACAGCTTCAACTACCTTACGAAACGTAATATCAAAATCTTCATTAATAATAACCATATCAATATACTTTTCATAAGTACGCTGCAGTAGGGAACTTTCTTCTACTGTACGCTTAAGATCATCCTCCTGTAAAAAAAATAAATAATACTTTTTAATAACTAAAGGCAGATCAGGGTTCATGTAACAAAATTTATAAACTAATTTATATAGTTCATGTATAAATTAAATTTATACAAATTTTACATATTATTGTCAAGAATATTCATTCTATAAGATAATCAAAGGATTTTAACATGTTTGCTGCAGTGGCCTAAATAGCTTGCATCACTTCCCTGTGTTACAGGGCATATATGACTTTTATCGTTTCTCTTGCTACCTGTGTTACGAGGTCCATTTGTCCCGTAAACAAATGCTTTTGTAAATCTTCCTATGTAAAAATACATAGTTCTATAGAGTCAAACAATATGTATCTTCTATTGGCAGTACTCCAGCACAAACAGTTTGTCTATCCAGCGTCTTGTGTTGAATTATCAACGAACTGAATTTTATACATGTTTCACGTCAAATTTTTACCTCATCTTTATGGAATATAACAATCTAACTATTTTTAGTGGGAGTATTTAAAACAGTTATCATCTAAATACTTATTATTAACCCGAATTATGGCATAAAACTAGTTTTTAAGGAAAAATAAATACTAAAATATAGTTCAAGTTCATTTTTCAAGAAGCTATCTTACAGTTCATTTATTTCATTATATGTTATAAAACAATATTTTACTCTATAAACACAAAAGTTAACCCCTTAAATATTAAAAAAATTTTCAACAGACCAAAAATATATGTAATATATTAATATGGAAAATTGGGCGAGTATTACTGGAAAAGTAAGGTAACTGAATAGCAATAAAATGTAACTTCGTTCACATTGGAACTAAAAAAAAAAATAATTTGAGTTCTTGAAAAATAACATGAAATATACTTTTGATTATAAAGTTCTGTATATATATGACCCTACAGTTTGGATAGCCTAGATATTTCTAAATAAAAACTAACTTTTACTATAAATAAAAATATAATATTCAGTCATAAAAAATATAGAATTCAAAGATATAAATTCGTAATGACAATTTTTTTTGTCAATGTTCAAGAAGTGTTATAAAAAAAATCCCTTTCAGGACTCCAGAAGGCGGAGGTAGATTCCACCGGTGCTAAGTATAGGATAAAAAAGATTTCCACTTAAAGTTAAGAAAAACTTCAAAAATTTTCTCAATATGACGACGGTTGCATGAGAAAAAAGTTTCACATGTTTAGCATACAAGCCTTCTACCTTCTTACATTTCTGACCATCTTTTCCCGTTAGAACTGATCATATTAAAAATTGTTTCAAACAAAAGTTTTTGGTAATGTTTAGAGGACTAACGATCACTTTAAACGAATTCGATCCTGTGCCTATCAAAGGAGGTATGATTCTTTCTAGTCTTCGAAACCCGATTTTTTCAACCTCCTGGGCCAGTGGTTAGCGACAAAAAAAAATTTACTTAGATAAGTTTTAGGCCCTTATCCAAATAATAATCGGAACTTTAAACAAATTCAATATTTTACTTAATAAGAAAGTTATAGTGCTATTTTTTTTTTTGGTCATCCCTTGCCGTAAGGGTTGGTTATATCAAAAATTATTTCAAACAAAAGTTTTAGGTAATGTCTAGAGGACTAAGTACCACTTTAAACCAATTCAATACTGTGCTTATTAAGGGAGGTATCATTTTTTTGTCTTCAAAACCCCATTTTTCCACCCCCTGGGCCAGCGGTTGGTGATATAAAAATCACTCAAAAACATGTATTAGAAAACAATTTATATACACTGACTTTATAGGGAAAAATAAAATCACAAATTGGTAGGAATTACATCGCTAAATGTTACACATGACAGCTGATGTAGTTGAGATTTCTTAGCCAACATAATACCATGTATATTGTTTACAGTATTACATTCAGCACAGTCACCAAAACAAAATTCACATACACTGCCCAATATGCAATTAATGGGAAATATAATTAATTTTGTTTAAATTTGACAAGAATCGTAAATGTAATTGTTTTAATTACCATGCAAATAATAATAATAATAATAATAGTCCTACTTTTCATGGATATTTATCAACTCAAATAAATTATAGTTTATTAAGCAAGTGCTGTAATAAATAAATAATTTACTGCACTTGCATTGTTCATGCATATGTTCTTGCTAGCATACAGAAGGGTAATTACAAAAATATTTACGGCTGAGAAAAATTTATGATCATATTCGAAAGCAGCACCCAAAATTATAAGAGATTTAGCAAACATTAATCATGTAACAAAATCTTTGTTAACCAATGTTATTATCAAGATTCAATTGCAAATAACTGTTATTTTATTGATACATAGACAGCGTTACTAGTTTGTGAATGCAACAATTAAATGAAATGGAAAGGTTAGACAGCGCAATTAAAAAATAATAATAATCACACAACAATAATGGAGGCGCCTTCCTTGGTAAAATATTCCGGAGGTAAAATAGTCCCCCGTTCGGATCTCCGGGTGGGGACTACTAAGGAAGGGGGTCACCAGAAAACTAAAAAATAACATTCTACGAGTCAGAGCATGGAATGTTAGAAGCTTGAAAAAGGTTGGTAGGTTAGAAAATTTAAAAAGGGAAATGGGTAGGATGAAGGTGGATATAGTAGGAATTAGTGAGGTTCGGTGGGAAGAGGAAGGCGACTTTTGGACAGGTAATTTTAGAGTAATTAACTCAGCGTCAAATAATGGGCAGGCAGGAGTAAGTTTGGTGATGAACAAGAAGATAGGGAGGAGAGTGGAGTATTTCAAGACGCATAGCAATAGAATCATTGTAATAAGGATAAAATAAAAACCTAAACCGACAACAATTGTTAACGTCTATATGCCTACAAGCGCACATGATGATGATGAGGTAGAGTGTGTATACGAAGAGACTGATGAAGCAATTAAACACGTAAAAGGAGATGAAAATTTAATAATAGTTGGAGATTGGAATGCAAGCATTGGAAAAGGCAAGGAAGGAAATATAGTGGGTGAATACGGGCTGGGCAAAAGGAATGAAAGAGGGGACCGACTTATAGAGTTTTGCACGAAGTATAATTTAGTAATTGCCAACACCCAATTTAAAAATCATAATAGAAGAATATACACTTGGAAAAAGCCAGGCGATACTGCAAGGTATCAGATAGATTATATAATGGTTAAGCAAAGATTTAGAAATCAACTCGTTGACTGCAAAACTTACCCTGGAGCAGACATTGATAGCGACCATAATTTGGTGATAATGAAATGTAGATTGGGGTTTAAAAACCTGAAGAAAAGTTGTCAGATGAATCGGTGGAATTTAGAGAAGCTTGAGGAAGAGGAGGTAAAGAGGATTTTTGAGGAGGACATCGCAAGAGGTCTGAGTAAAAAAGATAAGGTAGAAAATGTAGAAGAAAAATGGGAGAATGTTAAAAATGAAATTATTAAATCAGCAGAAGTGAACTTAGGCGGAACAAAGGGAACTGGTAGAAGACCTTGGGTTTCAGACGATATATTGCAGCTGATGGATGAACGTAGAAAATATAAGAATGCTAGTGATGAAGAAAGTAAAAGGAACTACCGACAATTAAGAAATGCTGTAAACAGGAAGTGCAAACTAGCGAAAGAAGAGTGGATTAAAGAAAAGTGTTCAGAAGTGGAAAGAGAAATGAACATTGGTAAAATAGACGGGGCATACAGGAAAGTTAAGGAAAATTTTGGGGTACATAAATTAAAATCTAATAATGTGTTAAACAAAGATGGTACACCTATATATAATACGAAAGGTAAAGTCGATAGATGGGTGGAATATATTGAAGAGTTATACGGAGGAAATTAATTAGAAAATGGTTTTATAGAGGAAGAAGAGGAAGTTGAGGAGGATGAAATGGGAGAAACAATACTGAGATCTGAATTTAAGAGAGCATTAAATGGCAGAAAGGCTCCTGGAATAGACGGAATACCTGTAGAATTACTGCGCACTGCAGGTGAGGAAGCGATTGGTAGATTATACAAACTGGTGTGCAATATTTATGAAAAAGGGGAATTTCCATCAGACTTCAAAAAACGTGTTATAGTAATGATACCAAAGAAAGCAGGGGCAGATAAATGTGAAGAATACAGAACAATTAGTTTAACTAGTCATGCATCAAAAATCTTAACTAGAATTCTATACAGAAGAATTGAGAGGAGAGTGGAAGAAGTGTTAGGAGAAGACCAATTTGGTTTCAGGAAAAGTATAGGGACAAGGGAAGCAATTTTAGGCCTCAGATTAATAGTAGAAGGAAGATTAAAGAAAAACAAACCAACATACTTGGCGTTTATAGACCTAGAAAAGGCATTCGATAACGTAGACTGGAATAAAATGTTCAGCATTTTAAAAAAATTAGGGTTCCAATATAGAGATAGAAGAACAATTGCTAACATGTACAGGAACCAAACAGCAACAGTAGCAATTGAAGAACATAAGAAAGAAGCCGTAATAAGAAAGGGAGTCCGACAAGGGTGTTCCCTGTCTCCGTTACTTTTTAATCTTTACATGGAACTAGCAGTTAACGATGTTAAAGAACAATTTAGATTCGGAGTAACAGTACAAGGTGAAAAGATAAAGATGCTACGATTTGCTGATGATATAGTAATTCTAGCCGAGAGTAAAAAGGATTTAGAAGAAACAATGAACGGTATAGATGAAGTCCTACGCAAGAACTATCGCATGAAAATAAACAAGAATAAAACAAAAGTAATGAAATGTAGTAGAAATAACAAAGATGGACCGCTGAATGTGAAAATAGGAGGAGAAAAGATTATGGAGGTAGAAGAATTTTGTTATTTGGGAAGTAGAATTACTAAAGATGGACGAAGCAGGAGCGATATAAAATGCCGAATAGCACAAGCTAAACGAGCCTTCAGTAAGAAATATAAGTTGTTTAAATCAAAAATTAATTTAAATGTCAGGAAAAGATTTTTGAAAGTGTATGTTTGGAGTGTCGCTTTATATGGAAGTGAAACTTGGACAATCGGAGTATCTGAGAAGAAAAGGTTAGAAGCTTTTGAAATGTGGTGCTATAGGAGAATGTTAAAAATCAGATGGGTGGATAAAGTGACAAATGAGGAGGTATTGCGGCAAATAGATGAAGAAAGAAGCATTTGGAAAAATATAGTTAAAAGAAGAGACAGACTTATAGGCCACATACTAAGGCATCCTGGAATAGTCGCTTTAATTTTGGAAGGACAGGTAGAAGGGAAAAATTATGTAGGCAGGCCACGTTTGGAATATGTAAAACAAATTGTTAGGGATGTAGGATGTAGAGGGTATACTGAAATGAAACGACTAGCACTAGATAGGGAATCTTGGAGAGCTGCATCAAACCAGTCAAATGACTGAAGACAAAAAAAAAATAATCAAATTAAGACTTTTGTTACTCGTTAATCAATAAAGTACTGTATGATTAATATTTAGATTATGTCTGAGAAGTTCCCATATCCCTAGAAAAATATACATTGTGAAATTAGTATACATTTTAAACATGTTTACTTACAAATTATTTTCCCGATGGATCTGTGTATGAAGCATAATGCTGAACATAGAGCTGTGCATTTGCAGATCCTTCTTTATGTTACAAAGTATTTCTAAGGTTATGGTTCAAAAGGCTTCCTCCACACTGTTACGTAATTCTTCATTTCTTGCATATAATACTGTGGCAACTTCTGACTGATAATCCAATTATGCTACATCCTTGACAGTTTTTCTTCTACTATTTCAGATAACATTTTCAATACAGTGATATTTTTTTCATTAGTTGAGGTCGACAGGTGCCTCTATGAATGTCATTTTCAATACTAATATTGGCAAACAGTTATGCCAATCGTAAATCACCATTTTCTTTACTGTATATTCACCACATGCTCATTCAAGCAATGTTGATGTCTGACTCTTAACAGTAATATTTTAGCAAAGCACAAAATTAGATGTGTGCTATTCAATTCACTGTGACATGCATGATACAAAACAAACAACTTTAGTATTGTTTTATGTGAAACACTTGTGTATATACAGGTGTTCATAAAATAATAATGGGGTTTTAAATGATTACAGCTTCAGAACAAATCATTGTACAGAGATTAACTATATGTTAAATAAAAGAGAAACACTCAAAGTTTCTACCTGTTCAGTAGATTTTGATGTGTGCTCTCTTAGTTGCCCTGCAGATGTCAAGACTATATTCAGTCTCTTCCAGTACATGGCAGAAAACATCTGGCATAATAGAAGAAACAGATTCATTGATCCTTTCAAACGGTTCAGATTTCGAACTTGAATCCAATATTTTTACATAATCCCAAATACAGAAATCCGTGGGGCTAGACAATCCACCCTTCTCATCCAACCCTTTGCCGAGTAAATGTTTCATTAAGAAAATCCTGCACAACTGTGGCAAAATTTGGAGTTCTAACTAACTGGAAAATGGAATTCTCCAGTATTTGGGGATGTTATATACCCTTCAACATAGCCAAGATGTTCCCCATTATCATTTTTCAGCAAAAAAGAAGGGACCAATAACTAACTCTATCTCGTCCAATAGTGCACCACACATTCACTGTCACACTGATATTTAATAACAGCATGTGAAGATTCAGTACTCCATATATAAACATTATGCCAATGTACTAATCCAGAAATATGAAATGTTGCTTCATCACTGAAACTTGTTTAAAAAATCATCATCCTGCTATAACCTACCGAGAATGTCTACAGTAAAACAAATTGGTTTACTTAGTCCTGAGAATATAGTTGTTCTAACACCTGAATTTTGTATACAGTGAAATGTACCATCTTTTTAACACATTGTGAATAGTTGTTTTAGAAATGCCCAACTGTCTAGAATACTTCCACACAGATTTCTTTAGGCTACACAAGAAACTTGTTCACACTTTTTCAATCATTTCACCAGACACTGATGGATGTCCAGGATGTGTTTGCTTCAACAGACTCCCCTGTTTCTTTGAATTGTTTGTCCCATCCCTAAATGTTATTTTTATAAGGAAGGATCTTCAGTGTATGCACAACGATATTCAAGCCTAACATATATAATTGACTTAAACATAGCGAGCCACAACACACACCTTTCACACGCATAAACTTTCAGCGTTTCTCTTTCATTTAACATATAGTTCACCTTTCTAAAATGCTCTGTTCTCAAGTTATAACTATTTAAAACGCTTTGTTCTAAAATGCTATGTTAAAATGCTTTGTTTAAAGCTATAACCATTTAAAACATCCTATTATTTTATGGACACACTGAATATGTTACTATAAATTACATGTGAATAGTATTATTAGCAAAAATAGGTAAAACTGTAGTAACCGTCAGCTTTCTTAATTAGAGGAATTAATCTTATTTAATATCCTACTTCTCTGGAATAGAAACTGAACTCTTGACATCTTTGTCTTTTAACACGTTTTGTAATATTATACAAAATTTATATTCATGTATATGTATGCAAAAAGAACCAGACAGAAAACCAAGTACTTCTTACAACTACTGAACTGATTTCAACATTCTTTATTAAAAACTTACCTCGTAAAGAGAAGCAAGAGATTCCAAAGTCCGTGCACGACGAGAACTGTACCTAATTGAGCTCTGACGATCAAACTAAACACACAGCACAACATAAAACATTCAGCATAAATCAAACAACAACAACATTAACAATATACTACCAAACAACATTTAACAACAAATATTTATAATATTTACATTAAATAATAAATTTATATAAAAAAAAATCTGTCAGTAGTTTTTTAGTGAAGGAACATACAATATTAAATTATATACATACAATAACTTATTTTGCAAGATTTGTTATGCTTATATAAAATACATAAGCGAGTGACACAATTAAAATGCATTTCAAGCACAGAAATAAAACTGGGTTTTAACCAGTTAAATAGACAAATAAATTAAAATTACCTTATAATGTCGACTGTATTTGTTATTTTAACTGTTTTTACAGGGCATATTACAATTTCTTCAAAGACTTATAAATAAAATAATTTTCTTTTATATAATATTTTAATTAAAAACAGAAAAATCTATAATTCTTTCTCAGTCAACTTCAATCTAAAAAATTTATATTAAATTTGTGTTACTTTTAAAATTTTAAAGAAACACTATGCATCATATTTCTTTTCACTAATATTTCTCTTAATATGAGTGTAAGTAAAAATATTTTTATTAAAAATCTAAAGAATTTAGAAAATGAAATAAATGCTTTTCTTAACAAAAAAAAAAAGAAAAGTCTATTACTGCTAGAGTTAGGAATCATTAGTCTTTAGCTATGTACTATTATTTGTACTATCATTAAAAAAAAATCAAATTAATCATAAAGAAAAGAATTAATTAACAGACTTGGCCTAATATTTTTTTTTTAAGGTAACAAAAAATTCATTAATTCCTTAATAATATATAAAATAGACTTAACAAATTTCTTATCATTTTCGATTTTTTATGCAATCACCAGTTATTTTTCACTTTTTACTTACTATATTTTTCACTTTAATACTAACAACACACCTGTTTATACTACCATATTTTATAAAAAGAGAATTAAATTAAAAATCGTTTGAAAAATTTTCCAATACAAATATATTTAAAGATGCATTAAAAAAAATAGTTTTACTTTCATAGAAAATCAAAAATAAATGTTTTTAATAAACTTTTTGATTAAATTCATATATTTTATATTGATAAAAACTGTTCATTAGTCAATATGTTTTATTAAAACCTTTATCTGTACAAGATAACCTTTATTTGTACTCAGAAAACGGTACAAAACTAAGGAAAAAACATTTCAGGTAGGTGAAATATTAACAATATTATTGTTCAATAAAAATTTATATATATAAAAAATTGTTTTAGCAAGACCCATTTTACAGATTGTTTTTTTTTTTTAATTATATAAGATGAAATACAAACTGTGTAAGATCATTAGTAGGAAATAAATAAAGTTTCTATACAGTTAAAAACATTTTTTGACTAAAAACTATTTTTTTATGTCTTCGCAAGTCAGCCTTAAAAAAAAAGTCTGCATTTTTGTACCTGTACAATGGAAACTTAGAAAAATGTTTGCTGAAAAAGCACTCGCTTCAAACCGTGGCTGAATTAAAATATATTTATAACAAATTTAGAACATTCCAGAAAAATAATATTTCAATTTGTACTCCAAATTTATATCAACACAAACTAACCAACATAATCATCATGCCCAATTTTATATTAATGAATCTGAACAAAATGTGAATGATTATTAACATCTATCCAAATTATAAATACGCAAAGAAAACCACAAATCCAATTAAAACAATAAATTTTATAAATTTTAAGATTAAATGTATAATAAAAACTCACTGCAAGATTTCTATTAGATGCACCAGTTGTTCGGCCAAAATCATATAACTGCTTTAATAACTCCATTCCAGGTGCTGCAATGAATATAACATATGGTCTGAATTCAGAAGAGTTGTGTAAAATCTTAAGCGACTGAAACAAAAATTAAAAAGGATTTCATATAACAAACATCGTTTATTCATTTCACTTTTTTCTTTCTATTTAAATAAATATTTTGAATTATTATTTGAAATGTTTGATACAAATTATTAATAACAGGTGTTCTATAAGATAATAGATTTTGAAAAAAAGAATTTGATTAAATATATATAACACCTTATGAAGCGAATGCTTAAAAATAAAAATATATTTTTTACTACTTTCATTGAAGTTTATTCATCTGAACAAATTTATAAATCATTGAACTTAGAACAAAAGTAAAATGAGACAAGAAAAATAATTGGTTTGGCAGCAAAGTATTTAAGTGGCTTGTGAACAATTCACTTCACTAAAATGTAGACTTCATTAGTTTCAAGGAACAGTATTATTTATTTCTAATAATTAATCTTATTAGAATATATGTTTTTTATTTGTTTTTTAATAAGTATTTTAAATACGATTATAAAACTATGAGGACTGAAAGTACAAACATTCTTCCTCTAATTTGATAAATTTAATTTCTTTTGCAAACATGTTTATAGAGCAAAGTTAATACAATACACTTTGATCATATATATAGTATTTCTCAAAAATGTAAGGACACCCCTTAAATTAAACATTACCGCTTCCTGCCCTTATACTTTTCCTAAACCAAACACTGCTAGACATTAGCCAAATAACCCTTGAAATGAGTAGTTTTTTAATACAAATTCAACCTACCGTTTATAGAAGTGATTGCAATTTATTTATATTAAAAAGGATGTAAAATGTAAGCCAAAATTTAATTTTAAAAAATTATTGCTCTACAACGGTAAACCCAGACTAATGAATTTTGTCATGAGTATAGGCTTGTAGGAAAGGCAGGCACCTTATGCTAGTCTCATTCCTTTTTTTTTAACGCATATGATATCTTGGTCGTGGCCCTTAACACATCTTTTTTTGAGCTCTTTTTATACAAAAAAAAATTCTGTTCTAATTTTGCTTGAGTTCATAATTGGTCCCATATTAATGCCAAACTACCACACCAATTTAATCAGGATCTGGGGAGTTGGTAGCACTGGCTAAACAGTTGATTCCTACCACTTTTCATTGTCTGGTGTCAATCTTTCTATAAGCATGTTTTAGTGGTAGATTTTGGGGAAATGGAAGAGTGACTTAAGCTATAGACAGACTGCAGACAGACTTAAATGTCGAAAGTCTGCATGGAACAGAGGGTAAAAAATTTAAAACAACTGGTACTGTCCTTGATGCTTTCTGTAAGAGTAAGCCTAGACTAAGCTCAAAAAGAACCGACCACAAAATTGTAAACATAAGTAAACAAGATCATAGAGCTAGTTTATCTGATCTTTAAGTGTAACAGTAGTTTGGACACCACCATAAGTGCTGAAAACTCTATGCCATCTCTTACGTAGCTTTTTGCATAAGGATATGCTGGGTTGAAGTCTTATATAGCCTTGCATAAATCTCTGCTTAATGAACAAGCTAAGAAAAGGAGAATGAAGCGGTGCTTCTTCTACTTACTTATTTTTCTCCTTTATAATTAGCACTTTTGCAGAGATCTCTGCTTCGTTGGAAAGTATATATGAAAATTTAAATTATAATATAGTTAAAAGATTCAAAATTTAGAAAGGTAGATCATAAAGGGTTCATTAAAGTAGTTTCAATAAAACAGAAAAGAGAAAAATTATAGCCATCGAAAAAGAAATAGAAACTATCAGAAATTCAAACATTAAGTTGAAAATAGAGAAGAGTGGTAATATTCTGCAGGAAAGACATGGTACACATCACGCAAGAACCTGTCTCACAACAGGTAACCGTATGATTATATGCAATTTAAAATATACAAATCATACATCGATATAGGCATATACCAACAAGAACTGAGTTAAGATAAAACAAAAAGTTCAAGTTTAAGAAATAAAAATGTTTGAATAAGTTTTATAAAAACTTACAGCAGGACTACAATCCAGAACACACATCTTCCCTTGGCGAATAATATCTCTTACGGTATCGAGACTGGTTCCGTACAGATGTCCATTATGTTCTCCATACTCTAAAAACTTGTGTTCTTTAATTTCTTGTTCCATTGTTTCTCGATCTACAAACCAATACGATCGACCATTTTCTTCCAGTTCTCTTTGAGGTCGTGAAGTTTCTATGACAAAGACAAATAATAATATAAATTAAAATTGCACAGATTATAAATATAAAATTAAATGATATGTACATAAATAAGATGTTTATATAATGAATATTAACATGTTTAACTATAGTTCAGGTAAT
Source organism: Lycorma delicatula (assembly GCF_047948215.1). NCBI lineage: Eukaryota > Metazoa > Arthropoda > Insecta > Hemiptera > Fulgoridae > Lycorma > Lycorma delicatula. Next base: position 43,479,019 of record NC_134456.1, on the reverse strand, counting down.
GAGCGTTACCTGAGAATAGGCATTATATTCTCCCCACCTTGATTTTATCTAGTAATACAGATTTTAGGTAGCCTGTTAAAAAAGGTAAAATTTAATGTCAGTTTGATGAGATACTTTACCTATAGAGTTGGTATAATTGGAATGAAAACAAGATATATGTACAGCTCATAACACAAATAGTCCAACCACTGATTCACAGATAGTGTTAGAAGAGTGAAAGCTTGTAAGATGCAGATGTCCTTTAACGTACCAGTGGAAACATGAATAATGGGGTTTTGTAATACACAAAAATTACTTTCATTAAAAATAAAAAGAAATACTGCAGCCAACATGTTAAAATGGAAAATGTCTATTTATTAAAAATAATGGCAATATCTTACTCGGAACAACAGCTCCAAATTTTGCAGGATCACTATTTATCAGCCGGTTCTTTAGAGTTCTTCGCCCAACACCATGTGAACCAACAAGAGCCAAGGTATGTCTCACAAATGGTGGAGTCTGTTTAACTTCCTCATAAAGTAATAGTTCAGCTTTATCAAATTCATTGCTTGATTTTGACTGAAACATTGTTTTACGTTTCTTCTTCGAAATCTAAAAAAAAGAAGAGAAAGACATCAATAATTAAAACAATAACAAAAAAAAATTATGGAATGTATTACTTTAAACAAAAGTTTTTCAAACAGTTTGCTTATTTTTTTATTATTTATTTTTTTTACTAAATTACAACTGGTCTTTGAACTTGGTCTTTCAAACATAATTCATTCGTGGAAGTCCATCTGAAAATCGTGCAATAAACTCCAAAAAATAGGGGTTTCATTCAACATGCATAAAATTAAATAATTTTATCTTCAACAAGCTGAATGTACAGCGGAATATACACATCCTCAACACAATTTCCAAAACCCTAAACACAACTTCCTACAGTTACATTAAAAAAACTAACAGCCCTTTCAAAAAGAATAGAACATTTTTGTCTTTTAAAATACGAAGCTAACCAAAAGTCCACAAAACATTTATTAGACATGCGAATAAGCAATACTAATTTAAACACCACTAAGTAGCAGTATACATCCCTCATCAGACAGTACACCAAGTGGTTTGATATACAACAGATGTTTTTTTTTGATGGTGAGCAGTTTCCATTATCACCTTTGCTTGTGATTATATTTCATAATGCCTAATCTGCAAGTTAGAAGATCTGTACCAAATTCTGTAATAAAGTTGGTAAAATAACCATAAAACATACAAAATATTAGTGAGAACATCCAGTAATGTTGCTTTGGGTAAGACATAAAATTGTACTCCTCATAACTGATATGAGGAGTACATTTTAATTAAGGTCCAATTGGCTGTAGCTATGTAAATTTTGCATGGCTGTTGACATGTGCATGTGCCCTGGTTCCCGGCGTGCCTTGCACAAATGTAGACACCATTTGGAGTCAAAATGTCACTGTGTACAGTTTATATTGTGAAGTTGAAATGTTTCAAATAAGTGAGCAGCTTGCTGATTGTGAAATACAGTCTGTAATTCGTGTTTTGATCGCAAGGACCATGTCAGCAGTAGACATTCATCACCAGATATGCGAGGTTTACGGGCCTAAGTATGACTGACAGCAAAGTGTATAAATGGGTAAGACTGTTCAAGGATCAGCGGGACAATGTCGATGATGAACCAACCTTCTGTAATCAGAGGCAATTTGGTACGTAAAGTTGATACAAAAATTTGTGAAGACTGGCGATTCACAATTTCCACTTTGTCCCATAAGTTTCAAGGTCAAACCATACAAAATAATTTCTGAAATAATGCAGTTCAAAAAACTGTGCTCATAATAGGTTTCCAGGCTGCTTTCTGAAGAACACCAAAAAAGGAGAATGGTTAGTGCTTTAACATTTTTGACCCAATACAGTGGGGAAGATGAACTTTTGGACCACATTATCACAGGGACAAGACATGGGTTTCTTACATCACTTCAGCATCAATGTCGCAGTCAATGGAATGGCAACACACAACATTTCCAGTCAAAGTAAAAGCCAAACAGACAATGCCAACACGCAAGATTATGGCAACTGTGTTTTGGGATAGACTGGTGTCCTGTTAGTTGATTTTATGTCCAAACGGATAAAATAAACTAAGCTGTGTACTGCGAGACCTTGACAAAGTTCCGGTGTGCCATACAGAATAAGCGATGTGGCCTACTGTCATATGGAGTTTTGGTGCAGTATGACAATACACGACCTCATTCTGCTAATCAAACTCAGATTAACAGAGTTAATCAGATCTTCTGGATAGGAGCAAATGAACAACCCACCATACAGCCTGGACCTTGCGTCAAGTGATTACCAACTGTTCCACTACCTGAAGAAGTTTATTGGCAATTAATGGTTTGACACCAATGAAGAAATAAAAACAAACAATGGTTGAAGGTTGGTTCTCTTCACAGGCAGCTATTTTTGACGTGGGCATAAACAATTTAGTAAAACGCTATGATAAATGTTTAAATAAACAAGGCAAGTATGTAAAAAAGCTGCATAAAGTGTAAATAGTAAAATAAAAAAATTTTGACAGTATCTTCACTAGTTTTGTTTGTATTAAAAATGTGAAATAAAAAATGTTTTTTTTTAATATCATTACTAATTTTGTTTATATTAAAAAATGGACCTTACTTAAAAAATAGCCCTTGTAAAAATATTTTTAAAATCCCAAATATCTGTTGAACGTGAAGATGATAAACAATCAAAGCAACCATTTATTACTAGCATTACACCAAAAAATGTTGTTTGGAATGCGAATGAGGTCTTCCTTAATCCAGGGGTGGCACTGGTTGCCAAGGCATTCTCTGGTAAGATCTAAAGTTGTGGGATTAACATTATCACATTTCAGCGAGTTTTGTCACAATAATTGAGTACAAGATGGATTGCTCCAAAGTTCATGCCACCATTACCGAGTAACAAACAGAAACAGTACAAGGTCTGTCTGGAAAGTAATGTTACAAAGTCTACAAGTATGAAAAAAAAATTATTTACATAATACTAAGAATAATAATCCCTGTACATTAAAATTCTTCAAAATATTGTCCTTCTGCATCAATACACCTTTGACAACAGGATTTCCAATCTGTGAAGGCATCCTGAAAGGCCTGTTCAAGAAGTGTGTTCAAAGCCATTTCACAAGCTGCTTTCACGTCGTCAAGTGTTCCATAACGATGTCCTTTCAGGAGGAATTTCAAATGGGGAAACAAAACGAATTCTGCAGGAGCCAAATCGGGATTGTAGGGTGGCTGGGGCAGCATTGCCACATTAGATTTGGACAAGTAGCTGGTCACGGCGAAGGCAGTGTGGGCTGGCACATTGTCATGGTGAAGTTTCCATCGCCACTGATACCTGGTTTGACGTGCCAGATCCTTGCTCATAGTCTCTTGAGAACTTCTACATAAAATATATAGTTAACAGTTGTCTCAGAAGGTACAAACTCACAGTGGACGATTCCCCAATGTCAAAAGAAACACAATGAGCATGGTCTTGATATTTGACTTGCTGAGATGTGCCACTTGGCACTTTGCCTCTCTGTTTCGGGGTTGTATCCATGTTTCATCACCTGTGATAACATTGTCCAAAAAATGAGGTTCATTTTCATTCATTTCCAAAACATCTTGACAAATTTCCAGTCAGCGAGATTCTTGGTCGTCTCAAAATTCTTGGGATAAGCTTCACGTACACTTTTTTCATTTGCAAATCCTTGGTCACAATCTTGTGTACAATAGTTTTTGGAATATTTAACATGTAGGCCATTAAACGAAAGCTCATTCAATGGTCTGTTTGCAAAAATTCTTTCACACGAGTCACATATTTGTTGTTTGAGGAGGTTAACAGGCATCCAGCGCGGGCTTTATTGTCGATCTCTTCATGCTTTCCAAAAATGCCTTGTGCCATTTGTAGACTTACCTTTGTGATAAAAACTCATCTCAGAAGGCCTGTTGAACCATTTTTGCAGAAAATTTTTTGCTGCAAACTTGGCAAGTTTCACACAAAACTTGATTGCATGTCTGTGTTACAGTGAGCGCTGCATTGCGACTTGTACAAGAAATGAAACGGAGGCTTACAAAACTGCCCGTCCTTCACCTTCAAGAGCTTGAAGACAACTGAGCAAGCACTCACTCGGTAGTTGACGTTACACAACCATCGATCCCAGCAATGATAGAGCGTGCTGCAACATACAGTTGCTTCACAAAAAAAGTATGACTACTTTGGAGACAGACCTTGTATTGCATACATGTTTGCAATGAACTGAAAAACTGTATCAGACTGATCCAAATTTCTTTTTTAAGGTCATCATAGATGATTAAATTGAGTTTATGAATATGATCCTGGAATTAAGTGGCAATTACCCCAGTGGAAGAACCAGCTTCATATTGACTAAACGAATTCCGTAGAGTCAAATGTAACAATAATTCCTCATTGATCTACTTCTTCGATACTGACAGTATTATCCACAAGAAGGATAATCCCCCTCCTGGTTACATTATTCATGGAGAAATCTATCACATCACATTGATTTAAGATGGCTAAGGGAAGATAATGAGAAACATATTCTGGTTGTATTGAATACACTCATGAAAGAATGACTTTCATAGTACACTTTGTTAGCAGTAGAAGCATTGGTTGAGACAGTTCAAATCCTAGTAATGGCAGTTTACCTTTATACGAATGGGAATACTAGATCGTGAGGGTACCGGTGTTCTTTGGTGGTAGAGTTTGAATTAACCACACATCTTAGGAATGTTTGACCCGAGACTGTAAAAGACTTCACTTCATTTACATTCATACATTATCATCCTCATTCATCCTTTTAAGTAATACCTTACGGTGGTTCCAGAGGGTATACAGAAAAAGAGAGCAGAAGAATTGGTATTGATATTTGAGCTTCCAAAGGGACTATTTTTAAGGTAACTGCAGAAAATAAGATTCAGATAAGATGCAATTATAAACAACATTTTTGGCAGCTATATTCAAATTCTCTGTAGAATAAATGTGTGTTACTTAAGTAACTGTTGTATCTCAAAAGAAATTACCAAGACACAACACTAATCATCAAAAAGTAAATCAGAACCAGAAGAGAAAAACAAACAGATGTAAAACAGAAGTAAATTTATATAATGATAATTTGAGAAATCAAGTATGAAACAGTCATTTACAAAAAATTAACTAAAACATAATAATGGACTGATGAGGAGAGAAATATGCATACAGTACCATACACATGTCGATATAATTAGCTGAAAGGAAATAGCACAATATATACGTACCACTTGGCAATTTTTGGACTGAATTGCAAATATCTATGAAATGCTTTACAAAAGCAGAGCATATATAATAAATAAATTGTAATGTTCAAAGGGCTCTCCTTTTCCTGTTTAGCCTCTAGTAATTACTGTTCAGATAATACTTCAGAGGATGAATGAGAATGATATGTATGAGTGTAAATGAAGTGTAGTCTTGTACAGTCTCAGTTCGACCATTCCTGAGATGTGTGGTTAATTGAAACCCAACTACCAAAGAACACCGGTATCCACAATCTAGTATTCAAATCCATGTAAAAATAACTGACTTTACTAGGACTTGAGCTCTAGAACTCTCGAATTCCAAATCAGTTGATTTGGGAAGACGCGTTCACCATTAGACCAACCTGGGCGGCTAATGTTCAAAGGGCTAATTTGTTCCAATGTCACAGACCACTTGTATGTTGTTTACAACAGGATTTAAGTCCACTTACGATTTTTAATAGATCATCTAATCTAGTCTCATACCATTTTAAAATTGTTCAATCAACTTAGCACCAACTACTACCAAAGTATATGAATAACACAGGTAACAAAACACAAATTATTAAAAATTATACTTCTAAATGAATTTGAACTCAAGCGCTCCTATATATCACATTTATTCTCTAAAAGTTTTATTTTTGCAGTTGCAAATTTTCCATTTCATTCAAAACACAATTAAAAGTTTTATTTTTGCAGTTGCAAATTTTCCATTTCATTCAAAACACAATTAAAAGTTTTAAGTCACACAAGGTGTTAAAAAAAAATAACTAACTTGGTTATTTACAGTCTCACATAAAAACCATCTACAATTTTAATATGTTCTTACATTTTTGACATATACTATTGAATCTATGTAAGAAGGTATATGCTGTTTATAAGCATATGACTATACAGTCGGTTAGACTGTATAGTCACCTTATTGATTAATAAATTAAAAAAGAAATGGGCAAGTGACAAATTATTAAATTTAAAATTTGCTACTGCAAACATAAAACCATACTTTATTTTTTTACAAAAAAAAACAAAAAAACATGAAAGTGATAAAGTTATATAAAATCATACAAAACGGTATTATTCCTTCTTATACAGAAGATAAAAGAAAAAACTGAGAATATCAACTGTATTTAAAAGAAAGAATTAATTTTACAAAACTATTTATAAAGATAATATTTACCCGAGTGCCACATATACTAATCTTGTGAACATAATCTGCTTCGGGTTTAACAAATGCTTTCCTTCTTTCTTCTAATTCTTGTGATGGAATAAGACCAATTGGACCATTCCTATCCCATTTTCTAGCCTGCCACCAATTTGGATCCTTTTGATTCAGTATCTACAAGAAAATAAAAATAAAGGTTAATATAATTAGTATTTAGGAGTTCAAAGACTTAAGCACAAATAATTAATTTTGAGCATATATGTATTATAATTATCTTGATAGTTGGTGCTATAGAATTCCCATGCAAAAAGTTGATAGTTCAGGATCTAGCCAAATTAAGTCACATTTTATTAGCTATAAAATATCAAGGTATTAAAAATATTAAACTATTTTGCACTTAAGGTAGTTGTTTACGCCGTTTAGCGTAAAGTCGTTTTATTCCAATGAATTCAAGGTTATGGTGTTAGCTCATTTCTATCACGCATTATTTCATTGCTGTTTAATCTTAATGTATATATTAGGCTTAGTGTTTTTTTATTCTCAACCAATTTCAATATTGTCATAGTTCCTAGAAGTCTATTTCTCTTTGTCGGTTCTGATGTCATTTCTTCAACTTGTGTATTCAGATTATTTTTGTTATGTCTTCGGTCTCGAATTCCAACACGTTCTCTATAATCGTTCTCGTACTAACACTAAGACACTACTCTTGTTGCCAACACACACACTCTCCTGTTCACTGCATAGCTGTGGTTTCCCCCTCCTTTCGTTCACGCCATCTTTTCGGCAGAGTTGACCAGACATTCACAATGTAAACACGTCTTTACGTTTCGCTCTCAAGATTTGTGCTAATCTCATCATCACCTCCATACTCGCATGCACGATGCGGTATTCCTGTGTCAAAAATATTTTCTAGTTCTACTCGTCAGTTTTTTGTGATTTCACAGTTTTCTATGTTCGTCCAGCCTTGTTTCTTCGTTAAGTTATTCTTCAAATTCACTATATTACGTTTCTCCTGAAAGTGCTTCAATTACTACAAACTGCCATTTCTATCGACGTCGAATCTTCTCGAATCGCAGATTTTATTTTCCTCGATTCAGAATCTCCAACCTCGTTGCTACATATCTACTACGTATTAGTCTAACTCTACACCACGTCTCACCTGATACACCACGGCGGAATACGCTCAGGAATTTACTGTATGTATTCGTTTTACCTTCTTTCACAAGTTCGTCTCTTACAAATATTTGTGTGCTACAGGCAAGTTCAGTTTTTCATTATTTATTACGTTTAAACAGTTATTTTATCAGTAAAAATATGTGGAACATTCAGTTCATCGTACCTTACGCATTTTCACTTTCAAGTGTAGTTCACAAAACCATTTACTCACTTAAGTACTGTTACTTACATAAGGTTGAGTCTTTGTTCAGCTGCAACCTATTTCACGTGCTTTATTAATTTCAATTGTGTAGTTATGATAATTAACTCTACAATTTAATCTCGTATCTTGTTAATCGCCGAGATTAATCCTGGACTTATTCTTATTTTTATATCTTATCCTCGAATTAATCCTATTCTTGAACTGTGTTCATAATCCTGCTCTAAAATTAACCCAAAACAATTTGTTCCTGATGTGCAATTATGTTTTAGGACTTTGTAATTTATATTTTTCAAGAAAGCTTACTAGCAAAGGAACTCTATTTATATGTTCATTAATTTCAATTGGATTATTGTAACTACTTTTGTACTATAAAATTATTGTGTTCTTTTTCTGCGTTAAACTAGAATTGCATTTTTATATTATTTAATGCTAAGTTCGTTGGTCATAAATCAGGAAAGGCCAGTGCCAATTAAGATTTACTGTAATTTATTTTGTATAAGTAATGACATTTGTTCATTCCTAATTTTCAATATTACTGCATTTATCAGCAATGCAATAGTTTTTCAGACATACTATGTTTATTGATGTTATATTTTTCTAAATTTATAATTAAAATTAAGGTGTTTCATGTTCTCGTGTTTGCAGGCTTTATTAAAAATGTGTATTTAAAATGTATATTCATGTATTTTTTCATTTAATATTATTGCTATGCTGATTTCATTTGATATTCTTATGTATCATTAAATTATGTTATTTTCATAATTTCTTTTTAGTTTTTAAGGTTATGATTTAACTTAAGTTGTTTTTCTTTCTCATTAAAGTCCAATTTCTTTTGGCAAATATGAGCTGTGTTTTTTTAGTTAACTTTACCCAACAGTAGTATTGTTTGTTATTATAAATACAAGAAGATGACATAAAATTAAATATATTAGAAAAATATTACATATTTAAATAAAAATAAAATTTCAATTCGATAAACAAGACAGTGTTTGAGGGAGATATTCTTATAAAAACTGTTAACACATAGCAGCATATGTGTAAATTAATCCACAATTATTGCTATTTTAGTATCTTTATTACACAATAACATAAATATTTCAATCTTGATTGAAGAGGTTTGCAGGGTCCGCTGAAGGAACTTTCAAGAATAATTAAGGTAAGATATGTCATGTCTTAACTCAATATTCTGTACTAGGTGGTTTATTTATAGAATTTAAATTTTATTTCGCAGTACAGAAGAATAATATGAATCTTAAAAAGATTAACTTCAGTAAAGTAATACACATATACATAAAAATATTTTGTTGTAATATATACATATAGAGTACAGTACTGTATGTGTGGCTAGCCATATAAGAATCTTTTTTTTAATTTTTATAACTACATATTGTTATATGTTTACAATTTTAATGTTTTACGTTTAATGTGTGATTTTTTAAAAAGGAAAAATTTTATTAACTGATGATGAGGTAAACCCTTGAAAATGCTTTTATGAACTAATAATAAGCATGAGGTAAGAAGCATTATTGAATTCTGTGCTTTTGGTGGTAAACTGTTTTATACTTTTGTCTTTGACATAATAAGTATAGAGAGGAATATGGATAAATACAATAACAAAAGAATTGATTTTGCTAAGTTAATAAATTACAACATATATTTATAAGAGTATAGGTGTGTGATAACTGTGCCATGCGTCGGCATGTTTATTTTTCCAAATTTCAAAAAAATTTTTTTTTAAATATATATATCAAAGACAACACACAATAATAGAGAAAAAATCAAATATATTGCTAATAGTTAAGTTTGGCGGAATCCTGCATAATCAGTTGGTACGGTATGTAATTCTACAACTATATGAAAAATAAGAAAATTTTTTTTTTAATTTTAATTTTATGATTGCTAGATTTTATGTATTCATTCATGTTTTTATTTTTGCATATAATTATAGAATTATGTACCAACTGATAATGTGGGATTCCATGAAAGTTAACTGGTAATATATTAAATTCTTTTGTGAATGGTGTTTGTTCTTTACAATTATTATTTTGACATTTATTGGCACAGTGGAAGTATTAATGAAATATTTGAATTTTCAGAAAATTATATAAATATATACATACACTTCATTATGGGTTTATCTGAACAATTCACACAAAAAGATGTCAGAATAAGGAGTTGCATACTCCTTATTGATTGAACAATCAATTTAATAATAAACCTGTAATTTAGAAATGAGTAGCCATTTAAATAAGCAGATGATTAGTATAAATTATATGAATGATTGTAAATTATATAGCTGTTGATTGTCTTTTTTACTAATCGTGGTGCTGTTTGCTTTTAACAGTACAGTGTCAATGATGTCCCATCAACCATTTCCCTCTACATATCCAACTCATGACCTTAATGATGTATTCTACATGTCATGAGTGCAAATATTATTCTATACACCATGATAGGGTAAAATAATAAAGAGTACAACAATGCGCACTTTACATGATTTGTCATCAAAAAATGAAGAAATATTTTTTACATCAGTTCAGTTACAATCATTCCAAACACTCAATGCTGATTACCTATTTTTCAATAGTGAAACCTCCAATATAAGATTAAAGCCCACATTCAAAATTTTCAAATTCTTCAATACAGTAGAACCATTAAAAATCAATGCTTCTACTGAAGAAATTATAGACTGCGAATAGAAAAAAACTAAATATTAAAGACAGCAAAACAATCTTAATTTGGAATGACAATAAGAAAAATTAATTAAAGCATAACAAAAGTTGCATATTACCTTCTAAACAAGAAGAACAAGGTAAAAAATAAAAACTTTAGAATAAAAATTGAATTTAAAGCTACATTTAGAAAATGATAAAAAACATTTCCAGTTAAGAAGGTAGACATTCACAAATTAATCAATTTAAAACTTTGTAGTGAGGCATCAATTTAGGAAACTATAATAAAAATAGTTAACAGAATAAATCGATCTTTTGGCTCATCTTGTATATATATATATATATATATATAAATGAATGTTTGTCCCATATGCATTCCTATACTATTCATCTGACTGCAATAAAACTTTAGTGAGTTGTATGCACACGTGCGAATGAATTAGTCTGGACCTGCTAGGTGGTGCTGGCGTTGAGATATTTTGAAAAATTGTATTTATGGTTCGATCTGGTTCATATTCAGAAAATGTATTAGTTAAATGAAAAGAAATATTTCTGTAAAAAATGGACCCACTAGATAGCACTGGGGTCAAGATATCTAGAAAAATTATATTTATGGACTGATTTGATTTGGTTCATATTCAGTATGTATAATAGTTATGTGAAAAGAAAAATTTTTGCAAAAACTATACCTGCTTGGTGGCGCTGGTGTCGAGATATTTATAAAACAAATACTAACAGATTTTCTTCTTCTATATATATAAGGCAATGTTTATATGTGTGTCCAATATAGACTAAAATACTACTGGACCGATTTACTTGCTGGTTTTTGCAAAATGGTTCACGTTATCCAGAGAAGGTTTAAAGCTATTGAAATCCTTGATCTGACCAGTAGAAAGAAAGTTAGGGGGATTTTGAATCGACAACTGTGATTAGAGAGCAGTTTGGATTAAATCCAATAGGTTTTGACAATTGGATTTATTTATACTCTGACTTTTATAAAGTGAAAGGTTAAATTTTATGAAGTTCAGTTTTTTAACGTTTTATCAAACTTTCAATTGTGTTCATTTAATCTATATACGTATATAAATATATACTCAAATCTAGCAATCGCGAAGCACTGCCGAGTCTGCTAATTAATAAATAAAATGCCACAAATTGGCTGTGACACAAATAGTGTTGGGCCACAGCCCAAATAGTAATTTAAGAGAAACTAGTCATAAAATAGTCCACAATGAACAGAAATTATCTCAATTACATAATTAGAGTGACAGTGAAGATGAGCTATAAATTGTAATGAAGAAAAGTTCCTAGGGTTCCGAAAAATGGTTATGAAAGTTATCCATTTTATAAAACGTTACAGATTTATCACATATTAGATTTATTACATTTGAAATTGATGCAATTTATGGCAAATAGTTTTTGTTAACTGTCTTTCTTGAAGTAAACATTTTATTTTACTTTATAAAAGAGAACCAGAATGATATGCCCAGGTAATTAGTTTATATTATTATAAAATGTATAGTAAAATTACTTTTTTATTTTAGATTTAGATTGTTCAAAGCAAGTTAATTTTAGATTTTATAAAGGGATTTTTTTTATTCTTTATGTATTTTTAAAATATTTTATTTATTTATCTTAATTTTAATGCATTTCTTTAAAACTCTGGATGATAATTATGGAAATGCACACCTAATTCCAATTTTTTTTTTTATAAACAATTTGTAATTGCTTTTTATTATATATTTTTTTTGTAATTAAATAAAAAATAATAACTTCAAAATTAATTACCATAATAAAAATAAAATTAATGTTATATCTGAAAGAGAAAGAACAACAAGAGTTGAGAGAACATTAAATTATCCACAGGTGAATTTTGTAAACATTTATAAAATTTTACACTTTATTCAATTTAAAAATATTCAGTTACTAAATTTTTATCCATAATATGAAACAAAGTTAACTTTTGTTCTAGAAGAAAAGATTAAAAAAAGAGAGGGAAATAAAATTACAACTTACCAAAAGAATGTCACCCTGATTAAAAGGCAACCCAAGTTCTCGACAAGGGAGGAGAGTATCATCTGCTGGATCATAATCAAATAATGCTCTCATATGGCACTGCAATTAAAATAGCTCTAATTAATATCAGCAGAAGTTAAAATTATCACATCTTTACAAAACAAAACACACACCGCATGCACACACACTTTGGATGATTTAAAAAATTAAAATGTTTTTTTATCTTTTTTTTCTCTACAAATACAAGATCTGTCCACAAAATAATGAACTTTTAGTCTTAAAAAGTCTGAAAGGGATGATGCAGTATCATCTGCTTTGAAGGGCTGCGCAATGGAGTTTCTTAGTACCTTTCTCATACTATTTAATAATGTTATCCTATCAATCTTAAATTATGTTTAATAATGGCTTGAATAAGGTAATATTTGAAATTCAGAGGATTTTTTTTCTGCCTAAGACAAAGAATTGTGTGCGTCAGCTAAATTCTGTTTAAATTGGAAAAATTTTCACTATAACTTTAAAATTATATAATTATAAAAAAAAGAAGTATTATAAGTGGTTTAATCATTTCAAATTAGGCAGAATAATAATCACAGAAAATAAAAAAATAATTAACAAGGGAAAATTAGTAGTTCACTGTTAAGTGAATAATATCAGAAGAAATGATAATTTATAAGTTAATGTCATATGATTTTTTATCAAGAAACTAAAGATACACCATAACAGAGTAAAGATTCTACCACAATTACTGACCTGAGGGGGGCAAATAATTCAGAAACAACAGTGATGTGTTCTCACAGTACAGTGAAATTCCACCAGCACCAATGACAATAAATATACCTTGTTTTGTAATCAACACATTCAAACTGATCAATAACAGTACCACACTGTGTTACTCATGCACTGACAGTGAAAATAAAATTAGTAGCAAAAAATATTTTTTTTAAATTTTTTGGTTTTCACTACTGCAATACTGTGTCACAGTATTACACTGTGTGAATTTATACTTAAATTATATATATTTTCCCAAATAATTATATATTTTTATTATTAAATAAGTTTTTATTATTTATTTTACTTATTCTCTACACTGAAAATAATATTAATAAATATGAATCATTAAAAGTCGATTGAACTAGGGTGACAAAATCCCATAATTTGATGTAGTAAATGAAAAATATTGGATGTAAGAAATAAAGGGAAAATCTGGAATGAGACAGTTAAAGAATTGAAAACCGATTGTAAGTACATATAGTGTTTTATTTCTTATGTAACTAATTTAGACCGTTACCGATTGTTAAGATATTTCACAAAGTTATTTATTTACAGTCGCTTACAAATAATTGATTTTTAGTCATAGTACAACTTTTGAAGTAAAGTATCTTTTAATCTTTTAAAAATCTCTCTTACACAAAAGGACATTACAATGAATTTCCCCCTGCAATGACAGTTACATTTTGCTTGGTATCACTGTTTTTATTAGCTACGATTCAGATCTGTTCATAATTCTCACTTTCTTGTAAAATTATGTAAAAAAACAAGTTGTAAAGAAACAAGAAGAACTTGTTTCTGGATATGATTGAATTCAGCAGTAATAAATTATGAATATTTGCATCAGAATTCTGAAATCATTTTTTACAACTCGCCTGATGCAGTATAAATGACAATTAAATGTGTCATTTTCATCCAACTATTGTGAAATAGATAAGGTCTCATCAAATACGTTTTGAGTGGGCCATCTTGAAACAATCTGGTTTAATACTTCACTGCAGATATACTGATGTAAATAAATAAATAACTAAATTATCGCTTTCACAGCATGAGCACATCACTGTGGGCAATGTTTGAATAGATCCTTATATTAAAAACCTGATCAAAGATTGTGAAAAATCAATTAATTATATAAATATACCCACGCATTCGTGTGTACATACATACTACACACACACAAAATTTCTATATATTTATGCACTGAAAGCCATACTATATTTTTTTTTGTGAAAGAAGCTATAAATAATTCATATTATATTGAACATCTTAAATACCTGATGCTGTTTGCCAGTCTTATCAACTTCATTACTAGGCACTATTCTAAATGAAACATTCTCTTTTGCTTTGGCTACTTCCATTTGTAAATCTTCAGGGGTTGCAACAGGCATACCATTTACTTCAAGTATTACATCACCAGGACGTAATAATCCTTGACGATCAATTGTACCTCCATCAAGAATTCTTGCAACTACAAGATTATCATTTTCATCTAACTGCACAGTTAACCCCTAAAAAAAAACAGTGTATAAAAAAACCTGATATAAAAATAAAATATGTCAAGTGTATTAAATCATCAAGAAAATAACAAACAGTACTGTAATAAATAACTATCTACGATGCAATTAAATTTATAAATTTATGTCATGATGTTGTTAATCACATTTTTTTTATTTCAATTGAATTGTAATTACCAACAAGAAACAAAAAAAAAATATTCTAAAACGCAGGTGTAGAAAAAAGAATAGATGTTTTAGAGCTAATTTGTATCTTTTAATTTTGATTTACAGTAATGAATCATGAATCACAAATAAAATAAAAGAGTAATTCTTAGTTTTCCCTTCAAGTGCTCAATGAGCATCTATCGTCACACAGCACACATTCAGAAGAATTAGAATAGAAGAGGTTGTCCCATATTTTAACCAGCATATCTGGAGTAATAAAGCTACAGCTGCTTCAGTCCTGCGTTTAAATTCAGGCAGATCAGTATGTAGCGAGGCAGATACATAAGTTCATTTTTATAAAATCAAAAAGGTAAAAATCACACAGGTTAGATCAGGTGACCTTGAAGGCCACTGCAATATATACTTTATTATTGGGTCCATGTTGACTGATCCAGCAGTCAGGGAAAATGTCATCCAATCGACCCCTTACAGAGTTAAGCTGGTGAGGAAGCACACCACTTTTCTGCCAAATAAAATTCTGTGGTGTATCTTGTAACTGAGGAAGGAACACATATGCAGTTTATCCAAGTAAAGAACTTCTGTTACGCATCAGTGTTAAAGTACAGCCTGTAAAATTGCCATCTGAACATCTTCTACTTCACAGAAAACATTTAATTTCAGAGAGCTCCTTTCACATTATAAGAGTTTATGGAGATTTTCTGATCCCCAGATATGAACATTATGCACATTTACTTTTCACTAAGATGAAATGTTGACAAATCTACTAAATGCAATACAAACATCTTCATGGCGCAACATTTTGATCACGAAATCAGCATGCTCAGCGTAGTATGTAGGCTTCAAATCAGCTGGGATGTTAGAATACCAACGTAGTAGTTTTAAACTGTAATAAATTTTGAAGAATTTTTAATAACCTTCATGAGAATGGTACACTTCCCAGCAGTAATATGTTTCATTTGAACATCAATCAATACATGATGATAAAAGAGAAAATATTCTTCATGTGATACAGCTTAGTCCTACAATGAGCAAGTGAAGAACTTCTACATTACTGAAAATTTTACAAGTACAGTATCGAGAACAATACAAGCTATATTGTGTCCTTACCATGCTGAAAAAGTTCTGCCAAGTAACTGCAGTTTTGTCAATAGGCTAACAGTAACTAATTCCATTTATACTGTTTTCAAACAAAGCTACTTTTAACCATAATGGCAAAACAACACATGGAATTCACTGTGATGGTCTGAAAAAACCCACATGTTGTAATTGCATCAAATTTCAAGCAATGATTTTCGGTGAATGTTTGGTATGGCATGATCAAAAACTACTCAATAGGCCTTTTATATTAGAACAATGTGTCATGGGGAAAAAGTATCTGAAAATTTTAAATGAATTTCTTACAGTGCTTGAAAATTTCTCATTGGCAAAATGAATTTAAATGTACTATTGACTTGATGGAGCACTAACACATTTCACGCATGAAAAGTAAAACAATCCTTAAGATGAAACATTTACTGGTAAATGGATTGGACATAGAGGAACGGTAAATTGGCTATCAAGACCTTACTCCCTTAGATTACTGTTTATGAGGATGGATGAAATGCGAAGTATGTAAGCAAAAATAGGCACACATGATGAACTGATGTATAAAATATCAATATTTGATATACTGAATTCTCAATGTTGCTGCCCTCATCAAGGAACAGGAAGATATTAGATTGGTAACAGAAAATGTAAGGAAACAAGTTGAAAAGTGTATTGATAAGTACAAACCGCAATGAGCTTTTTTTAAAGTAAATTAAAAAAATTAAAATTTTTCAAAGGTCTAAATTTATTGAACTAAAAACAGCTGTCTTTAAGTTTTACATATTCGTAACAATTTTCTGTTAAATTTTGTTCTGCTTTGTTTTTGACAATTAAAGTTGATTACTTTTTTGTTTTTCATAGACTATTACATAATTTTTCTCAGAATTAAATTTTCTATAAATTTTGATAATAAAATTTACATATTTATTAGCCATTTAACAAAGTTATTGAACTTCAAACATAAAAAACCTGTTTTTCAACATCAAATTTTTTTACATTAGATATCATGAAAACTGCAAGAGATACAGTTCTGGAACCTGTTTTGTTTGATTTTTCAGATCAAAAAAACAAAAGAAACCATCAGGTTTACCCCTTACAAAATGCCTTCAAATTCTCATTGGAGGAACTGAAATCTGGGTGAAAATTTTCACTGGCTACTACTCAATAACAAAGCATTTTCAGGCATATGTTTGTATGAACTTGTTTCCTTATTTCAAATTGTGGAATCAGTTCCCAAATTATTTCCCTTGCCTCCTGAATCATCGTGTGTATATTAAATAAATATGACAATATAATGTAATAATAATGTAAATAAATATATATATATATACATATATATATATATATGGAACTCACCAATGGTTCATTTGGAACTTTTCTAAGTCCAACAACTTTATATGTTTCAGTTGACATGTTTCCGTTTGTTGCTGCTGATACTTCAGGTTTCTCTTCCCAAACTGAATAAGAACAACTTTTCTCAGCTATTTCGTCGTGTGCTTTTAATAAACCCTGAAATAATTAAAAATATTTAAAGGTAATATTACCAATGAAAACAAACAGTAACCACATGAATTGAAGAGGAAATAACAAAATTATAACTAGTGTAATCAAAATTTGTCAATAACACAGACTTTCAGCAAAAATATGAAAAAATCATATATTTTAAAGGCAATCTTGCACCTTCTATAGAAGAAAAATTAAATAAGTCCATACACAGAGAAATTAAAAAGCATAGAAATTTGTGAAAGAAAAATGCAAACGTACATCAGAAACTAGATATTTTTACAAATAAATGGACAATGATAAACAATTAATTTTATATCAAACATTCTACTATGGAACAGGCAGTTCTAAAAATTAATTGAACTGAAACAATAAGAAAATTACGATAAAACTGAATTCTGTACCTAGAATAACATGTTAACAAAAATATTCAAACCGGTTAAAAGTGTTTATGCCTTTAAGTGGATCTGTACCCAGGTGCTATAGTTATAATGAAAGTTGTAATAGTACTTGATCAGTAATAAAGTTAACCAATCACTCATAACCCGAAACTGGGTGGATTATTATATGAAACTGAAGTAAACATATACATACATCACATCCCTAATGAAAGATTGAAGTTTTTATCATGAGTTTAGCTTTGCATAGCTCATTTAATCAAGCTACAGGAACATAATTTTGCAACTATATTTATTAATGAATTTAAGTAATTGTAGAGATATGATACCATTGCAATGAAAACATATTGGAATGATTGCTATATTCCAGAGAGCTGAAAAACATTCAATTATGATCATCTTGCATTAGGAATGTGAATATATAAAACCTTATAGTTTTTTGATTTAAAATGAAACAGTTAAAAACTGATAATGTAATCTGATCCTGGGGGCCTGACAAGTGTAATATGAAACACTATTTCAAATTGCAGTACACATTTATACTGAAATTATTTCCATGTGGTCTCATTGCTAATTAAATCTATCATTAAAAACTTAGTTTTTAAAAAAACCCCACTCCAACCAAAATAAACTCTCGCATGTCATACTTATAATCTCAATTCCATTACCCTCAGTTTTTTGAATGAATAAATAGTTTACCTTGTACTGTATTGTGTATTGTACTGTATACAAATTTTTAAGAAAATGATTTCTTAAGTTATAGATGCTTCTGAATCATGTACATGATTTTTGACCCTCATGTATGTTTATTATTTATCGATTTATGAAATGTTGCAAAAATGTAACTACACAGTAAAGGGTGTCTAAATTGATACAAACCGACTTAGTCTAATATTTTTTAAATATTTTTACAAATCTAAACAAAAACTAAACAGAACAGAAATTAGGATACTATATAAATAAAATGTTTAAGTTTTATTTCAGTATACAATGAATAGATAAAGTTTAATTTTTATGGTGATCAGTAAAATATTTTGAGTGAAGTCCCAACTTTACATTTATTAGACATGAAAATATCGTTGTGCATTTACATTGTCAACAGTGGATTTTTCTATTATTTACATTTTCAGGAATATGCTTACCACGTTGTTGCAGTTGAAAACACTGTTGGTCATCCAAATCTCTGCATTTGTGGTATAGCAATTTTTTCTGTGTTATTTGCCTTTGATGATAATAATACGATAACTACAAGTCATTAAAACTTGAGTTGTTCGACTTGTTCTTTGTGGACATATTGATAAAGCTTTCATGAATTTACAAAAGTTACATCAATTAAGTGTGAAAACAAAGGCCACCATCATTTTTTTTCCTTTCTTGCTTCGGTAATTCTTATCTTCTACAGAAAACTTAATTTATATGAACCAAAAAATCTATCAAAATAAATTCTGTGATTTCCAAGATTGTCTATAATGTGCAATAAATTTTGAATAATTGAAGCACCTAATCCAAGGCTAGAATCTACTTTTAATTCATTTCCTTGATAAAGAGAAAGGTTGAAAAAGTATTCTTGTGAATACTTTCTTGTGAAGAACATAAACATTTTACAATTGAGTATAAGATAAGTTTACATAGAAAAACAAACTATTACTATTTTTGAGTAAGTAATTAACAGTACAATACTGTACATCAGAGTTTATTCTAATATAAATTATTTATAGGTCATCTCAGAAGAAACAAAAAATGATAAAATTTGGTGAACAATAATATAAAAAACGTATTACCAACAAAAAGGTTTTTGCTATCGTTTAATACGCAAGATTGTTATTAAAACAAGGTTACTTAAAAACAGTAAACAAATATTATTTTATGTAATAATAACAACGCAAAATAAACTACATTGCGTTATTGCAACTTCAGCTGTATATTGGTTAATAATCTATTTTTTATAAATACAGTAATTTTTTAATCTTTCTTAACTACTGTACTAAGAATAATGTAAATAAATAAAAAAGCAAAAAAAATAAAACTGTTGATTCAAATACTATTATCTGGAATTAACAATAGTCAATACTCATAACATTTGTATTCAATTCCACTATATTAAAACAATACTTTTTTTTGTTTTGTGCTAAAAAACTATTACATGTTATAGGAAATTTAAACTCCAACAGCTGACATCATCCTTTGGTTATATGCAGACTGCATCGCCAACCAACTCATGTGTCAAAGTCAATTCACATGAAACAATTTGTGTATGAAGTTCTTTTCCTCCTCAGAAATTATGATAAGATCAAATTTTCCTTATTTTTTCAACTATTTCAATTATATATTTTTTTTAAAAGTAAATTTGATTTATCATATAAAACATGAATCAATCCACAAGCAATGCAAAAAGGGTATGTTTAAAATTGTGACTTAATCCAGTATAACTCTCACCTACAGTGAAATTCAGGAAACAATCTTCTCATAACATTGAATGTGAGATAACAGATACTTCCAAGCATCCATCCTGAACTGTTTCTTAGATAAAATAACTATAAGGAAAACTCATATTTCTATTTACAACTTTTAAGGGAGAAAATTAATAAAAAATTCCTCTTCATTGGTTTAGTACACCACAAAAACGAAATGCCCTTCCAAAATTCAAGTCTCATAACTAAAGAGATTAATAGGATACATTGATGAGCAATTATTATATCAATCGGAAGTTTCAATTACATTTTTTGGAATTAACTGATATGTCAGAACTTTATTAAAAAATAAATTTAAGAATTTCTGTAATTTTGTAATTACAAGGTACAAGTTTTTGTATGTAAAATAATAAAAGTTAATGTTAGTGGATTTTGATTAATTAAAAAAAAAAATTATTTTAATTTTTCTTATTTAGATGAAAATTATGCGGTTTAAATTTAGGATTAACTTGGTAGAGTTGAAGGTAGAGCAGGCAAGTCGGAAGAGTGGGAAAGACAGAGGTAAACGGATAAACACCTGAATAAGCAAACCAGTTAGATTCAATAATAAGTGAACTGTCTGTCCTAAGTCTGAATTTAAAGAAAATGGATGCTTCTGAAAATAATATAATTACATTTTTAACAGAAAACAAAGATGAAATGAAAAAATCGTTTAATAAACTTACTGTGCATTGAGCCAGTGTTCCAAAGGTACAAAACTAAAAATCTAAATTAGGTAAACTCAAACAAGTATTTTCTTTGAAAATACAAATTTGAAAACATTAGAGCACTGCATAAAAATACAGTTAAAATCTCAATTACCAAACTTAGAAGTGAAAATTACCAGCAACTATATAAAAAGGCTTTCATACAACAACAAAATGATAGAAATGCATTGCAAAATGTCTAATCTGGCTGATCACCTAATTCTACAATTATCAGATTCGTAAACATACTTGATAAAACTATGTTCTTAAAATTAAAAAAGAAAGTGTTATGAACGTTAACTTTCTGTTAATGAATAAGTTATCTGTTTTTCACTGTCTTCTCTGAAACCTTTTAACAGGAACAAGTTGATATAATTTTTTTGGGAAACGTTTAAATCAATGAAACACTTACAAACGTTTGTGAGACTTAAACAAGTACGGTTTATATAATAATAATATTTGAATGAAGACAGATGATAATTTTGAGATTGTTTCACTATATAATATAGATTTATCTTGATTTATGAAGAATTAGGCATGGCAGATTCAAATGATGAATATTTAGATAAAAATTTGTATAAAACCAGTATAACAAAAAAAAGGTAAGATTAGCCATCATAAATTGGAAAAGTCCAAATTTATGAAGGTCTTATGGTTTTTTTTTTACACACATGCACAAATACTGCGAAAGGGAAAATAAAACTTTTGTGTAGCTCGGTGTTGGCAATTCTACTGGGATACGCAGACTGATTTTTGTAATGTGAGTAATCTTTCGAAACTCCTAAAAAATTAACATTTGTAATTCTATTCTAGGAACATTAATGCTTTATTCAACTTCGCGGCAGTGGCAAAAACAAAACATTAATGTTAATTTTTATTAGTTGAATTGTTCCTGTAATAAAAAAGGAAATTATTTTTATTTATTTTATGATGTACACATATTCGAGAATGGATTGTAGTACATTGGTGGATAAGTACGAATCAGTTTGTATTTTTATTGGATGAAAAGTCTTCATTGATAAAATTCATACAATCATAAGAGGGAGAAAGATAAAAGATGTTTTTTCTCCCTCTTGATATTTTAATATAAGACTTGTGTTAAACAGAAAATGTTTTCAATTTTATTTTCTGACAGATTAGACATACTTTTTCTGAGTAAAATCTGTAATTAGTTGAATAGGGTAATCTAAACAACAAAGGGTGTGTTATGTTTTGCAGCACTGTTATTTTTTTCATAAATGACATTTAATGATAGACTAATGAAATAATATTCATTTACAGACAGCTGTATAGTTCTCACACATAAAATTTAAACAAAAAATGGGTTGAATTTTTATTTATCAAAATTTGAGATAATTCATTCTACAAATACGAGATTTAAATGAAAAGATGTATTTTTTTAGAATATGAGTGACATAAATCTGTTTACAGAATACATAATTTGACTATAATTGCTAAGTAAACACCCAAATTTCATTTGCATTTCATGCAAAACTGAAACAATTTCAGTCATTTATTTCAGTTTATACCCATTATGTTAACACATTACCTCAATTTATCTCTATTATGCTTATGAAAGATAAAAATTGTTTAATGAAATTTACGGATGGAGCTACTCTCACAAGATATGTATTACCTACAATATCACAGTCTTGACTATACATTTCACAAAATATACTAAAATGCATTAATACAAAAAAAATACAATAATAATAATAATAATAATAATAATAATAATAATAGTAATATGTAAAACTGTCAATATACCTGAATATGTGGACTGCCAAGCAAACAAGCTAACTCTCTTGATTCTATACTTCTTGATCTTTGGCAAGCTAATTTTAAATCTTTTGAAAGTTTGATATTACCAGTAGAAACAGGAACAGGTGGTTCGCTTGGTTCTTCTAACTTATCAGAAACCTAGAATATCGCATTTATGTAACAATTAGTAGCTACTTCAAAATATTAATAACAATATTTTATTAACTATGTAATGGAATAAAAATCTTCAGCTGATTAGAATAAGGAATGTACTGCTACACAAAAAGCAAAAAAACATAAGTACAACTTTCAAGAACACATTGTATAAGTGATTAATACAATAAGTCTTACTATACTAAGACAAATGTTAATCTTATCACTGTACAAGAAATTCTGTCTCCCTCTAAGAAGTCTCAACAATATTCAAAACAAATAAAACATAATTTATACATAAATACTATTTTTATTTTAATATTACCTAATTAAGTTATAGAAATACAACATGACTCTCAAAGAAAAAATATTTCAGAACTTTTTCCATAAATAGACCATATTTTTTACCACTAAATGCAGGGCCCCCCATGGCCCAAGAATGCAGCTTTTAGATGACTTTTAAAATAGCAAGTCAGTAAGTTTAAGGCAGGAGAAACTTCTGCTGACAATAAATTATGTAGTGTAAGGCCAGTGATTACAGCAACATGATGAATGATTCATAAACATTGGCACAAATCTCATCACAAAACACTGCTGTGGAATTATGGGCATAATGCTGTGTGTCAAGAATTATAGTAGACCTAGGCTACAGAAAAGTGTGATCTTATCAGTTAACACCTGCTTTTAAGTACCGAAGGATGGAAGTCTATAACTCCATGTTTAACCAATGACCCACTTTTTTTTTAAATCTTGCAAATGAAAATGCAGATTGTGTGTTTCAATAAGAGTGAGACTAAGAGGCAATTGATGAACGGATGACACAAACTTCACATAAGCAAAGTTCAAATGTCAGAAGTCTGCAGCTAAGATGATGGACTGCCTGCACATATGATCTGTTTCTGGCAACCTGTACATTCTTGTCAAACCTGTATTTCCATTGTGATTAATTTTAATTAACAAATATCACTGGACCGTTCAAAAATAATAAAAATACTATACTTTATTTTTATCAGATAAATACCTACTCATACTACTAGAGTAGATGAAAATATATAAATAATAATGAATTTAAATACAATTTTTTTTTAAGAAAACTATTTTTGTAATCATATTTTTTTATCAAGAATCTTTTAATGTCACAATCAAAATGACATTATTAAAACATTATTTTATTTTCCTAATGTGTACATTGCAATCTGCTCAACTAATGAACAATAAGCAACCCTCCCTTGACCCAATGAGATGAGGATGATATATATGACATGTAAATGACGTGTAGTCTTGTACTGATTCAGTCAGTCTGAATCAGTACAAGACTACTGATTCTTAAGATGTGTGGTTAATCAAACTTTTTTCTGCTTAGCCTCCAAAACCATTGTCAGGATGAATGAGGATGATATGTATGACTAAGTGAAGTGTAGTCCTGTGTCTCAGGTCGACCATTTCTGAGATGAGTGTTTAATTGAAACCCAACCATCAAAAAACACTGGTATCCACAATCTAGTATTCAAATCCATATAAAAGTAACTGCCTTTACTAGGATTTGAACCTTAGAACTCTCAACTTCAAAATCAGCTGATTTGCGAAGACGCATTCACCACTAGACCAACCTGGTGGGTTTTGGTTAATTGAACTACGGACACCAAAGTAGACTGGTATTCACTAACTAGTATTCAAATTTGTACAAAGGCAACCAATTTTTACATGGATTTGAACTTGAGAACTTTGACTTTGAAAATCAACTGTTTAAATCAAAAAGTAATTTTCAACAAGTTCACCACTAAACCTGCAGCCTTTTTAATTTCAGAATTGCTGTCTGTAAATAAAAAGTATCCAAAATAAACAGAAACCTAGTTATTTTACATCTATAATAATTTCAATTCCAATTAATGTTTTGAAAATTAATTGGTACTGGTAACTTTTTTTTTAATTAAGCTTAGCAAAGGCACAATTTATGTAATTTTATTTGTTTTTCTATGCCAGAAAAAATTTTATGCTTTAACCACTGTAATAATATAAATTAAAAATGAATGAACAAATTTCATAACAATCATGTAATTTTGATGTAAAAATCAAATAACTATAATAAAACAAGCTACAAAGTATAGGCATATAAATAGCATATACCGATGGCAAAGAGAAATTGTCACTGCATCTTTGAAAACCAGTTGTATGCTACAATACACATGGACATAAGCAAATGTAAATAAACATTTTAGTTCACATTCTATCATTTTAAATAAGAATAAAAAATATTAAAAAATAAAATAAAAATTCGATTTATATAAATAATCCTGACAGCTAGTATTACGCTACAAAAAAAAACACAAACCACACCCAAATGTACAGTAAACAACATTTAAATCATTTCAACCTGACAGTACAGAATCATATAAAAATAAAAGATATTAATAACAGAAATGCGTCTACCATTCAGAAACGTTAGACGAAAGAGAAAAATAAAAATTATGGTTATATATACAAAATGCATGTGACACTGACATTAGAAATGTTTACAAACAACGGATTGGTTGCCAAGTACCAGGCAGGTATTTAGGTTAAGTAATCGTTAAATAAAAGTAAACACATTTCATTCAATTTTTCCATATAAATATTTAAAAAATAAATAAATGTTATGCAGATTATAATTAAGATATTCTAAACCAATCAATCTAGTAAATATGAAATTTTTAGTACATTTTCCTCAATGAAAATCAAGATAGGTTATACACATATATTACAAGATATTAAAAATAATTATAAAAAATAACGTACAGTTACCTTCCTCAATAAAACTTCTTGATAATAAATAATAAGTATACAACAAACACACTGCACTACACTTTTAAAGACATTCGACCCAACCCATTGAGAAGAAAGCGGAACCTGACGCACAACCTGGCAGACGTAGCCTATAACAAGATAGCCAACCTACCAGCAAATAATTTGAAATTAACTTGCCGTACTCATAAACTAAATAAACGTACCGGAGGTCTTACGTAATGGTGATGACTGATTAGTCTAATTTGTAACGCCTACAGAAGTAATAAAGAGAAGAAAGAATCATGCCCAAGGGCAGTCCATGAAGGCTGATTAACAACTATACCACAGGGAAGTGTAATACCAGTGCTGGGAATTTTTACCTGGTCGTTTCACCTTCATGAACACATACATTGTCAATCCCCCCACTACTTCAATAAACAAAAGAATGTCACTGACATGTAAACTGATTATTAAAAAACCTTAGGACACCTCCTTCAAAATTCCTGCACATCTAGAATATTATAGTACTCCCCACATTTCGGTAGTAGTAAACGTTTAAAAAAAAAGGATGAAAAAATTATACCTAATAAAAATATATTTCTTTAACATCAACGCTGGTTTTACGATCAAAAGTATAACATAAAACACTTTAATTGCATTCTAAGCAATACAAACCGCACGATCTAATAATTCTTACCAACCCAATGAAGAGAAAATAGTAGAATTAAAATAAATACCAATAGTTTAAGTACAGTATAACACTACACAACCATCAAATGGATATCATTGCTATAACTATAACTAATAACATTGTATAATACACAGAGCATATTAATTTAACATTTAACTTTTGTAACGACAAACCGAACCAAAGTGTTCTTTGCAACCAAATGATGGTCGCAAAGAACAATGGTTAACTTAATAAGTAAATCTTATATTATGATTGCAAAATAATAATACAATAAATAATCTTATCAGGAATAGGTAAATATAGTATTCAAGTGATAAGTAATTGCCTCTACATCATCAGAATTAGCAATGTTGTCTACCAGCATCAGTTTTATTCATCAAGTTAAATGGTTGCAGTCCAGCTAATGACAAATATTTTTAAACAGATAACGCGTAATTTTCAATGAAAATTAAAAAAATTACTGGGTACAGTAAAATATGTTTTAAATGTATTTTAAATATTGACATTTTTTATGGAAAATAATAGATTGGCCATAATAAAAGATCCAAATTTTTTTACGATTAAATCTTTTTTTATGAATAAACGTTTTGTTTTTTCATATTTTTTTGTGTCATGTGAAGAACATAAACTGATAAGAAATAGAAATAATTCTATTTGAAGAACTTCAGTGCCAGTAACAATAAGTAATACGTGGTAAACCTAGAGGTTTATTAAAACATGACTGCATCATCCCATCCAGGACTATTATCATGACGTGATTGTAGGTAATAAATATTATTTTCAATTCGTAACGCGAGGAAGAAAAATTATTCGTATTTCATGTATGTAATGTTTTTTCCTAATAGTTCTGAGCCGTGTAGCAATAAATAACCTTCAGATACAACACCTAGCGTTGTGATTTTTTGTATTTAGTACATATTGATCAAACATCGATTATCGCTTCATAATTTTCTGTTGAAAATCCAAACAAATGTGAACTTGGGTCAGCAGATATTGAAACTTAAGTGTTAGTAATTCATTTTAGCGTGCTTCAAACATTTCTAAAGTATTCATCTGTTTGATTGTGATGTAACTCGCTCTTTTCTGAAATTCGAGCTTTACTTTAGGGCAGTCGACAATAATAGGATAAAAACGTTTTGAAATAGTGGTTTATTATGTAATCAAATGCTCAAAAATTCAGAGCAACCGAGAAGTGTGATTACACTGATAAACATAATTGTTTCCTAACATGCAATAAATGATTTTAATCTGTTTTTTGATGCTGAAAACGTATATGAACTCAGAATCTTTCTATCACCCACCATTTTTGAAAAATGTTAAAATTTTAATTAAAGGATTTTTTTCATTTTTCAACGTATAGTTAGCATTTTAAGCTCCTATATTGTATTTTGTTACCTCATTTTTTATTGTTTAACTTTGTTAACATAATTTGTAAGCTATAAATGAACAACACTAGACAAAGAATTAAATCATATCAATAAGAATTAAATCATAGGTACATATGTACCTATGGTTTGGCGTGAACCAAAGGATCATCCAACCGATTGTTACTTTTGTTTAACAAGTATGTCTGGAATTTCTAAAAAATCTAAAGATACTGTAAAATATCTTCATTGAAATCTGAAATCAGGCCTGTACCTCACAGTGAAATTATTCCGGTTCCTGAGTCACCTGTGAATGTATGTTTGGAAAGCAGCAATGAAGAATCAGGCAGTACTGAAGAAGACAACAATGATTTTGATTTTGAATTATCTTCCAATAAGCCACATCTTATATCACAAGGTGAATTAAATAACTTGTTTAGGGATTTAAATTTATCAAAAAATCAAGCTGAACTGTTAGGATCAGGAATTTGTTGCAAGGTTGGAATTTACTTTAAAAAAATACAAAACTTTCAGGCTTTCGAAGCCGACAAAAAGAACTTTTTCAGTACTTTATTAATGAAAACAATTTGTTTTTGCACAAATATTGACGAGCTTATGTTGCACTTAGGACAAGTTCATAAACCGGAGGACTGGCGCCTTTTCATAGATTCGTCCAAGTATAATTTAAAAGCGGTTCTACTACACAACGGTAACAAATAAATATCCTTCGATACCAATCGCTTTCGGTATTAATTTGAAAGAGATATGCGATGTAATGAAAGACGTTCTTGAAAAAATTAATTATAAGAAACATAGCTGGAACATATGTGGTGATTTGAAAGTTATAGCTAATTTGTTAGGCATGCAGTTAGGCTATACTAAGTACCTGTGTTGTTTGCGAATGGGATAGCCGAGCTAGGGATAAACGTTATGTTACTATGGAAGAAACGAGAAAATTTAACTCCAAATGAGAAAAATATAATTCATGAACCCTTAGTTGAACCCTAAAAAAAATTTTTACCCCCTCTCGTATCAAGCTAGGACTAATGAAAAATGTTGTAAAAGCAATGAAGAAGGATAGTCCCGGAATTTTTGTACATCAGGCAGAAATTTCCGAATGTAAGTGAAGGAAAAATTAAAGAAGGAATATTTGTTGGTCCTCAAATAAGAGAGTTGGTCAAACAAAGATGATGTATTTAACTCAATGTTAAGTAATGTAGAAAGAGCAGCAAGGGCTTCATTTAAAGACGTTTGCAAAAGTTTTCTCGGCAAACAAAAATCCGACAATTACCGCGATATTGTTAATCAACTTCTTACTTCATACAGAGCTATTGAGATGTTATATGTCTTTCAAAATACATTTCCTCCACTTACATCTGGATTTTTTCCCGGACAACCTCGGAGACGTAAATGACGAACACCGTGAACGTTTCCACCAAGACATTTCTGTGTTGGAAAGGTGCTATAAAGGGAAATGAAATACTAACATGCTAGACGATTACTGTTGGACATTAATTCGGGATGTGCCTGAGGCTATTTATAAAAGAAAATTATCAGCGAAATCATTATACCACAGGTATGGCCATGCAAAATTATAAATTTACAGATTTTTAACTATATTATCCCTTAATTTATTTTGAAGCGTAATTTATTGAAAACTAATGGCGATAGAAAATTTGTATTTACAGATTTGTAATGTGCGCAAAAGAGCAATTCAATAAATGGTATCACACTTAGAGAAACATTAAAAAAAGTTTCTTTTGTCTATCAGTGTTACCTAATAAAGGTTAGGTAATAAAGGCACTCATTTATATTAAAAAGTAAACTAGTTAAAATAAAATATTTTTTACCAAATATTTTTCTACTTTTTGAAATATCAAAAAAGAATTTATTTTATTCTAAAAGGGGTTTCCTCTTCCTGTAATAAATTATAGAAAACTAGCGTACCCCTTCGCGACTTCGCTCACAATATAGATGTACCTTCACTCGTAATCCTTTTTTAATAGCAAACTTTTTTTTATATAAATAAAATATATTTAATCGCCAATATTATATTTAGATTTTCATTAAATCCTGATAAAACGGTAAAGAAAAATACTGAAGGAATATACGATAAACAATGAATTGTTGCCCAAAACTTAAATAAAGGAAAACAAAAAAAGGAAGATAAAAAAATTGAACAATATTTGTTAGACCAAACCGTTTTATGAATAAATTAAAATAATTCAATATAAAAGTCCAATAAAGATAATAAAAAAATTTATTACAATCCCAAATCTAGCATCTCCATCGCGGCTTCGCCCGTGCTCTACGATTACTTGCGCTTCCCGTCACGATTAGAGGGTTATGGCTCGCTTCGCTCTCCCTTCCCGTTTTCTCCCGTTTGCCTTTCCTTCTCCCGTTTCCCTTACTTCCTTTCCCCCTCCCCTTCCCCCATTTCTCTTTCCCGCTTCCTCTTTCCTCTTCTTTTTTCTCTTTTCCATTTCCTTTTCCCCTTTTTTTCTTTTTTCTATGTTCCAGTTCTTCCCTTTTTACCCTCTTCCCTTTTACCTTTTCGATTTTTCCCTATTTCCCTTTTCCAATTTTTCCCTTTCCCCGGTTTTCGACGTATTTCGGTGTAGGTTAATTTTGCCGCTAAGCAGAAATCATGGTAAAAATTATTTGTTATTCCTAATTTAAAAACAAAGTCTTTTCCGGACACATATTTATTTTGAACTTTATTCATTACTTTAAACAGAGAAATACAGCTGTAACGGCATTCTTCTGGAGCACTCACACACTCATTTTATCGCTCTGGGCGCGCACACGATGTATTAATATTACTTATTTGACACATGTAATGAATTACTTATTTTCATGCTTTAGCTACACTTTTAATCTCAACCAATTTTTGCATCTGACATCATCAATTATTTGCTTTACATATTCTAATTTTTTAATTCCATTTTAATGTAGTTATTTATTTATTTTAAAATTAATTTAATATTTTATTTAATTTTAATTAAATTTATTTAATCCCCTTCCTTTTCCCCCATTTCCTTTTCGCCCTTCCTCTTTTATTTTTTCTCTTATTCCTTTCCATTTCCTTTTCCCTTTTTTCTTTTTTCCATTTTCCCCTTTACCTTTTTCGTTCTTTCCCTATTTCCCTTTTCCGATTTTTCCCTTTCTCCCTTCTTCCCCGCGCGTAAATCGGTCCAGTAGTTTTTTAGTCTATAGCGGATACACATATCGGAAACATTGCAATGGAATCGTAAAATATTTACTATAGCGTATGTTGCTTTTACGTCCAACAGACAGCGCTGTTAACACGAAACTTAGTTTTTTATCGATTTGAACTCTTAAAATCAACATTTTCAAAATCCTTTCTTAGTGAACGCCTACTTAAAGATACGAAGGTATCCTGAAAATTTCAAGTCTCTACCTATAATAGTTTTGGTTGCACGTTGATTATGAGTCAGTGAATCAGTCAGGACATTCTCTTTTATATAAGAGATATATTTCCCTTATAATTTTATAATGACCCGGCAAATTTTTTTCTCTAGGATTTTACCGAAAATTTAATGATTTTTATCATCCTTTATGAAATATAATATCTCTATTACAAAAAGGGAACAGACAAAAAAAGAGATGAAATCAGAGAAAGTACTTCTTACAATACCCATCACAAAACACGGCGGGTAACTTTGCTCGCTGTTTTATGTAAACGGCTATTTGCAAAGGATTACAAAACTTTCCTGGCCCTGTCCCTTACGTAGGCAAAACAACAAAATTTTAAAATGGAAATAATACAACAAAATTAAATTATAAAGTAACATTTATTTAATATTAAATAAAAATTGTAATCGAAGGATGAAACCTTTACTTGATGAAAATCCATCGTAACAAAAAAAGATGAAAACAAAATGTGTTTTTGATTTTCACAAAATTTATTTTAAAAATACCAGCTGTTTCGGCAAAATACCTTCCTCAAATATTACGTATAAAATTCGAGGTACAATTACCTAATACAGCATTCATTTATGTAAAGAATAAAGCTAATTAAAATAAAAATATTTTTGGTGCTTTTTCGTTTTACGTCCCCCCCACCACATTTTCACTTAAAAATTACGTAATGTCGCATGTTTTATAATAATTGATGAATAAAACATTAAAGAAAACACATTAACATGATGTTTTTACCGGTCAACATTCTCCATGCTAACATATTTTACATATAAAAAAATAACAAATCGACTGTAAGCAATAATTACTGAATTTATTATTCAGATAATTATCAAAACATTATTGTTAATTAGTCAAGGTTAGCGAGCGAAGCGATCGTAGGTTAAGTTTGGTTAGTTTATATTGATTCTGTGTACTGACGAATCGTACGTATATCAACATAACCAAACCGAGCACGCCTGGTTTAAACATAATTAACACACTAATTTACTACACGAAATACTAATAACGTATGGCAAACAAAACAATTTTCAATTTCACTGGAATGTGTTTTAAAATAATATTAAATCTTCATTTTTATACCCATTACGCCATAAGAATTCGCACAAATATGAAACTAAAATTTGTCGAGCGGTTCCACTTTCCTCCTTATTACGTTTTTTTGGAACAAGCCCAAAATTTTCGATATTTTGTACATGAGCTCCGGTGTTAGAGTCGACGAAATTTTCTGATTAATTTACAGCAGAATTTTGAAAATTATATCCATCCAAATGAGAATTACCATCATAGGCTTTCCGTTCGTCAGACGTATTGTTGATCCTATTTCAATGCATGCTGTTATAGTCTCAATTAATGCATCTTTGGTACGATGCAGAACTGCGTACATGAAACAATCACGTATTTCTCTTCAAAAGCCTTCAAAATACCCGCTGATTTGGAAGAATTCCGCTTCTATTGTACTTTCTTTTAGAAAATGAGGACTCATCTATTTCTACCGTCACCCCTGAACCACCTATTTTTTTTGTTTTTTTAATAAATGATCACACACACCTCTCTCAGGTACATTTTCCAATCTATTATCGCTTCACTTGTCATTTGTAATTCTCTCAAAAAAGACTTAGCTGTATATCCATGAGCACAGCAGTATATTAACAGTACAATGTTTTGTAGCGACACATAATTATCATCAAGCCACGTATTATTCTCAAACCAAATTGCATTTCTCTACATGATCTTTTCTTACATATCCAACGCGAATTTTTTGAATGAAATTTCAATTTCATTTGATTTTTTTTTACAGATTCTAGTAGTATGTATTATTTATTTTATTGCAAAAATTTCGCAGCACTCTGGCATTGATATCGCGAATAAAAGAAAAAATTTGATGTGGGTACCACATAACTTCCTTGTGCGCCTTTCTTTTTCTTGTTTAGCCTCCGGGAATTACCGTTCAGGTATTACTTCAGAGGATGAATGAGGATGATATATGTATGAGTGTAGTCTTGTACAGTCTCAGTTCAATCATTTCTGAGATGTGTGGTTAACTGAATTCCAACCACCAAAGAACACCGGTATCCACGATTTAGTATTCAAATCCGTATAAAAGTAACTGCCTTTATTAGACTCCTTATACTCCTTTACTCCATTTACGCCTATTAAATTACATTTACACATTTTTACTACATTGTAAGAAGTAAAGGAAATATTGTGATCGAGATACGTTTCGGTTTTCAGAATTCAACGGAAATGTACGTTTTGACCATCCCTGAATCCATTTTGACTAGTTTCGGCGTGACGCCTATACGTACGTACGTACGTATCTCGCATAACTCAAAAATGATTAGCCGCAGAATGTTGCAATTTTGTATTTAGGACTCTTCTAACATCTAGTTGTGCACTTCCCCTTTTGACTGCAATCGACAAAACCAAAAGTGTACAAAAAATCCCAAATCCAAAAAACATTGGATTTTGGACATTTTTTAACTGCCGCAATCAGCCCTTCTCATTGAAAGCTTTTCAACGATATATCATAAGTGGTATTTATTTTCATTGGTTCCAGAGTTATAGCCAAATAAAATTTTAATTAATGAAATATTTGGATCTTACAAGAGGAAGGCATATCGGTTCAAATCCGAATTCATCTACTTTTTTAACTTTTTTTTTTTTAATTTAAATATATTGATTTATTAATAATAACCTTCGATTGTAAAAAAATTTCACAATAAATAATAATTCAGTAATAACAATAAAGGCAAAAAAATATGAAAAATATCAGAAATTATTAATGAAATAAAATTTTATGTACTTTTCATTTTTTAAAAGTATGTTTATGTAATTTAATAGGCATACAAGGAAGTCATGTAGTGTCCACATTAGATTTATTTATGAAAACTGCAAACCTCCTATTCATTAACTTGTTTTCATTTTTCAGATATCAGTATAAAAAAAAAAAATCACTGGATTACGATAAGATCGAGGCGTGGGGCCAGCAATGGAGGTACGTATGAGAAGAGAAACACAGGATACTGTGATAAACCCACCGGGTTGGTCTAGTGGTTAACGCGTCTTCCCAAATCAGCTGATTTGGAAGTCGAGAGTTACAGCGTTTAAGTCCTAGTAAAGCCAGTTACTTTTACATGGATTTGAATACTAGATCGTGGTTACCGGTATTCTTTGGTGGTTAGGTTTCAATTAATCACACATCTCAGGAATGGTCGAACTGAGAATGTACAAGACTACACTTCATTTACACTCACACATATCATCCTCATTCATCCTCTGAAGAATTATCTAAACGGTAGTTACCGGAGGCTAAACAGGAAAAAGAAAAGGATACTGTGATAACCCACCGGGTTGATCTAGTGGTGAACACGTCTTCCCAAATCAGCCGATTTCGAAGTCAAGAGTTCCAACGTTCAAGTCCTAGTAAAGATTTGAATACTAGATCGTGGATACTGGTGTTCTTTGGTGGTTCGGTTTCAATTAACCACACATCTCAAGAATGGCCGACCTGAGACTATACAAGACTACACGTCATTTACACTCATACATATCATCCTGATTCATCCTCTGAAGTAATATGTAACGGTGATTCCCAGAGGCTAAACGGAAAAAAAGGATGCTGTGATAATACCGTGAAGTAGGCCCGGCATCCCGTGTTGTAGAGAGATTTTAGTGGCTAGGAGCGCAAGAAAGAGTCCCACATTATATATCCCATATAAGGGATACGAGACCACATAGTGCCTATAAAAGGTTTCCTCTTCTTCAAGAAAAAAAAAAGATGTCAGTGCACAAGTAACAGAGAAAGAACAACAGAATTCAAATTCAATTTCATCATGATCGCGCACAAATAAAAACTGGTTTTGTTACTGTAGTATGTACATTGGAAGAAAACCGTCTGCAGAACTACCAGTTCAGAAAATCCTATGTGGAGCCAGGTCGTTGCTTTTTTAGCAAGATTTAAGTAGGATATATTATACAGGAGCCCTTCAATACCCTTTAAACACTTAATTTTATCGCAGAATCATTTCTGTAAATTACCGGTCGTGCATCCGTACCCTTTCCTGAACGGATCAGTAGAAGTAATCCGTTCAATTTTTTTTACTGAAAATAAAAAAAAAAATTAGGAAATGGGGAAAAGTTACCGCAGAGACTTCATCATTGTCTATCATTCAGAGTAAGGGTTTTTCTTGTAAAAAAAAAAAAATAATTAAACACTTTAAACTAGGATTTAGTTATTACTTTCCCGTCTAGGTAGCGCTGTAGCTCTAGAAAGGAAAATATTGTAATCGGGCCGCTTTGGGCGTATACAGTTTTCACCGGATCTTGATCCTTTGACACCTAAGGATATAAAAAAAACCGGATGAAAATTGTCTGGAATGCTCGCATGTATGTGTGTGTGTATGTACGGTGTTGGCCTCTAAATCACCTTATATTTTCAGAACTACTGGACCGATTTTAACTAAACTTGGTCAGATTACTTCTATATATTGGACAACGATGCCATTACATTTTCAAGTAAAAAGATCACGGGGGTGAGGCTATGGAGAAAGGTCACCCGCAATATCTCGAGATTTCACCTAATTAAGATCATATTTTTCTTGGGCACATTTGTTAACCATTAAAAAATAACAATATTTGAAAAAAAAAATGTATGATAAGTCGCACACCCACCACAAATAATGCATTTATAGTCGCCTGCTATGTTGTGACGTCACAGGTGAGTGGTATAATTAAATAAATGAATAATATTTGAAGTGTAAAGATATAACTCGGTTTGGCTGGGTCTCGAACTAGATTGTCCGGTTTACTCGGTACCTAGTGCGTTAAGCCTCGCGGCTACACCACCTGCCGACCGAACAAGAGGAAATGGAGTGGATTTTTCGAAAAAAACAAAATATCGCTATAACTTTCTTATTAAGTAAAATATCGAATTCGTTTAAAGTTCTTACTAATCTTTGGATAAGGCCCTAAAACTTTTCTTTTTCAGTTGCTGGAGTCGGCAACGGATGGAATTCGTTGCCAATTCCAGCAACATTTTACCTTACGGCAAAAATTCAATTCCATTACAATTCCAGCTGGAATTGTAAGACGGAGCTTGTCAAATGCTAAACATGTGAAACATATTTTTCACATACAACCATTGTCGTATTGAGTAAATGTGAAGTTTTTCTTAACTTTAAGGTGGAACTTATGATCCTCTGCTTAGTACCGGTGAAATATACCTCCGCCTTCCGGCATAACGAAAGGGATTTTTTAAAATTAAATTCGATTACTGATTTTTTTATACAGAGATAGTTCAAATGGGTTTTCTCTGCTGTAGCATCAACAGGAAAAAATAGGATTCTACAGACTGGTCATTGACTCAATATTTATATTTTATATTAAATCGTTAACCTCAATGTAATTTTTTATAGACAACAACAAAGAAGAACAAAGTCTGTGTTTTCATGTAAAAAGTCAAAGCCCTCAGTTCAGTCGTTACAATATCAAGGTTTTTCTCATGAATTCAACTCATATTATTTTTTCAGTAATATTATTGTTACATTAAAAAAATACAAATAAAATTAAAAAACTAAATCTTTTAACAACAGTAACTACAAAATTACTCTGAATACAATTCGTTATTTAAATTAAACTTTGATCGTGTAGACACATTGTTTTATTTGTATAACATTAAAATCGGAAATACCAGGTATTTTTCAGTTGAATTTTTCTCACAGTATCTTGTAACAATGAGATTTTTGAAGATGTGTGCGAATTTTCCACGTAAAACGTTTAATTTTTATTTGTTTTTAAGTCCATTACCACGTTCACCACAAGGTCGTACGATGCAATTATTATCTTAACCCATCAATTAAAATGTAATAAAAAAGTTGAAAATTATTTATGTTCAATTGCCGTAATTTTTTTTACTTACGAGGGCCGTTCGAAATGTTCTCAGCCTGGCAAAGAGAATAAAAAATTGTTCTGAGATTTATTTCTATTTTTCAAGTTCTCATCTTGCAATTCGATACCGTATGTTTCAAAATGATTATTGGAGTTTTAAAGTGATGTAATATTTATTAAGTTTTACTTACATTGATAAATTTACATGAAATGAAAGAGCAGCTCGAACA
This sequence comes from Lycorma delicatula, assembly GCF_047948215.1. Classification (NCBI taxonomy): domain Eukaryota; kingdom Metazoa; phylum Arthropoda; class Insecta; order Hemiptera; family Fulgoridae; genus Lycorma; species Lycorma delicatula. Next base: position 43,441,587 of record NC_134456.1, on the reverse strand, counting down.
GTGTTTTGTATAAGTGTTCAATGTGACCACCACTCGTCACACGGCACACATCCAACCGATAGGAGAGTTCATCTGATATTTTATTCAGTAAATCTGGAGTAATTTATATGACAGCTATTTCAATCCTGAGTCTCAAGTCGGGTAGGTCAGCTGGTAACGGTGGTACATGCACTTAATCCTTTATAAACACTCAAAGAAAAAGATCGCACGGGGTCAGATTGGGCGAACGTAGAGGCTACGGCAAACAAGTCATCTGATCCTCGGTGACCAATCCAGTGGTCGGGGAGAATTTCATTCAACTGATCACATACAGCATTATGCAAGTGAGGAAGCGCATCTTGTTGCCAAATAAAGTTCTGTGGTTCGTATTACAGTTAATGAAAGAGCCATATTTGTAGCACATCAAGATAGTTCATCCCAGACGCATTTGCTACCGCGAAAAAGAACGGGCCGTAAACTTGCCGTCGGGATACGACACAAAAAACATTCAGTTTTATTTACAAATACTGTCCGTGGTTTCAAATTGTTTATACCATCTACGATTGTTATTGTCACTCGGGGATCACAGTGGAACTTCAAACGGAAAGCACGTTGAACGGTAATTACAGATTCACACTATGCAAACTGCAAAATATAGAACGCTTTCTGTGGGGCGGGGGGAGGGGTTGCCACCTTGCTACTAGCGCTTTCAAGTGGAACGTACATTTTTTGTTTTAGCACAGCTAAAACTGTTCGAGTTGCTCTTTCATTTCATGGATAAATTAATGTACGTGAACATAGCTTTAAAACCCCGACCTAAATTTTGAAGCACATACTTAGACCAACGATTTTCAAGTTTTTAATACCATCACTATAATGCGATTTCTCTAACTCTACAAAAGAAGCGGTTGTCTCAGCATTGACCTTATCAGTGAAGATGGAGAGATCTTTGATATGTTTGGTGAGGTTCCGCAGGGGTCGGTCTTGGGCCCGCTCTTGTGGAACCTTGCCTTCGACGGGCTGTTTCGTCTTGAATTTGATGGAGACGTCGAACTGGTTACCTATGCCGACGACCTGGCCCTCCTGGTCGCCGGCTATACTGAAGCAGAGTTTAAGGATACGGTGAATGCCGCTGAGCAAGAAATGAGTGAGGGGCTACATTTGAGAGGTCTTAGTTTGGCTCCCCCATTAAGTCCAAGGCCGTCGCATTCGATGGGAGGAGGCGAATACGAGACATGAGAGTAACTATTGGAGATGTTTAGGTTAACACGTCGGGGTGCGATAACTACCTCAGAATGTGGATCGAGAAGAATCGGCTCTTCAACACACATCTCATGAGAACATCCGAGCGTGCCGAGAGTGTTGTTGCCAAGTTAGGTCAACTTATGGGAAGCCATGAAGGACCGTGGGCGTCCAAAAGCGACTTATCCTGCAGGTGGCTTTACCCATAAATTTCTATGCGGCTCCTGCCTCGATATTTACCAGTAAAAGGAACGTTGATAGGCTGTGGTCTATTCAGCGGCGAATTACCATCGAAATTATTGCGGCATATAGGACTGTTTCCCGTAATGCTGCTGAAATGGTTTCGGGCATCCTTCCTGTTCTGTTGAGGGCTCAAATGTTGTACAGAGTGTATAACGGAATGCCTAAAGTTGAGGATAGACAAATCCTTTTTGGGCAGGAAGTCTGAAGTCCTTCTCCTATGAGATTGGACAAGACGCATTTTACATAGCATTGATCTGTGGGTTCAGCGTGGCTTTGGGAAGGTGAGATTCTACCTCTCACAGTTGCTAACCGGGCATTGGGAGTTTGAGGGGTACCTGTGACGGTTTGGTAAACGCGCTACCTCTGTTTGTAGATACTGCGAATCACAGGACACACCGAAACAGACCATATTACCACTGTTATAGGTGGTTTGGTGTTCGACAGGAGCTGGATTTGACCTGGCTTACTCCAGAGAGGACTATGGGTTATATGCTTTCCAGTAGGCAGGCCTGGGAAAATGTGGAGAAGCTAGCTACTAGAATATTGAAGACAAAATCCCGTGAAGGTTGGGACCTTGGTCGTGTGTAAACGTGCATGTGTTTAGTTAGGGAGGGCAGCCTCGATATGGAAAGGACTGTTCGTCGAGGTGGGCCGTTCTTGATGATGGATCGGGGACCCCTTGTGGTAGTTTTTGTATAATGACAACTGGAAGCTGGATAGCCTCATATAGGAATACTGCTAAAAAACTGCACAGGAAGTAAGGTACTCTAATGAGTTGCTAATAGTAATGGTTTACTAATATAATGTAAAATGAAGATTAGACCTGCCATGCAGGTAGGTGGGAAGGGCTGTTAAAGTAAAAAGGACACCCCCTACGCTGTTCTCTGCTTAATTGCGGGTCCGGCGTACGGGAGAAAAAGAAAAAAAAATGACCTTATCAATTGAGATGAATCTTCGTCCAGCGAGCCATTTTTTCAGATTTGGGAAGAGGAAATAATCAGAGGGAGTCAAACTCTGCGATTGAAACATTTCGAAGTGTAGGTCATAGAGTTTTTCAGCGAAAAACCAAAACAGTACAGACTCATTATTGTGGCGTTAAGAGCACCATACCACAATACTCCCAAAAAACCGTAGCCATGAGTTTTCCTATAGATGGAACCGTTTTCGCCTTCTTTGTCACACTTTCACCTGCTCCTACCCGTTTTTTGGACTACTGTTCGGTCTCTGACGTATAATGGTAAATCCATGTTTCGTCCAGTGCTGTAAAACGTCCCAAGGAGCAATCGCGTTTAAATAAGTCTAAACACCATCGAGTATTGTTTGTTCATTTTTTTTTTTGGCGAACTGTTAACAAACGCGGCACCCATCGAGCGGAAAGCTTTCGCACACCTAAAACATCGTGTTGTGTAGTGGGTACGGTCTATCGAGATAATAGCAGTATTACCAAGTTCGAGTAACTTCAGTCGGTGATCATTTTATTTACTTAATAAACCATGCCACTATCTAACAATTTGTACAATCGATAAAAAAAAAATATATAATAAAAAATATATATTCTTTAACAGTTTTGTGTTAATCAATGATAATGATATATCTTTAAATAGTCTTTGTTAATTTTTTATTAAAAAAATCTTCCACTTAAGTTATCTCGGAAAAAATATTAAACAAGATAACACCAAAGAAGATCTCCTCTATAAAATCGATGCGTTTGATGTAAAGCAAGGCTTAAACACAAAGGGGAAGGATTCTCGTCGAATGAAAACCTTCTCCCCCACCTTTATTTTGATCGATTAAAAATTACAGTGATTGATTATTTTCTTTTGTCATTTTTTTTTTTAATAAAAATGAGTCTTTTCTATCGACATAGTTGACTAAAAAAAAAACTCATACAATTTAAATGACTGTTTGCAATTCTAGCGTGAATGCTAACACAATTTATTCTCCCTCCTAGATTATTAAAATATTTATCAGCTGATTTTACTGTATGAAAAGTTTTTAAAATTAATAAGTCGGTAATAATATATCCTGTTTTGATTTGAGTAAAGAAAAAAATCGTAATTGATTTGTAAATTATATTTTCATGTACAAAATTTTTTAAATTAACAATACAGAGGGACGAAGATTAGGGAAAGCCGATTTTCCGGATCTTTAACTATTCGAACTATTTATATCCGCATTAGGCAATTTAAAAAAAAAACTAATTCATTATTTAAAATATCTAAAATACTACCCAAATATAGCGTTCTTCTTCTATACGCCTTCTCCTTAGTTAAGATTGGCGGTTCACGTAGCCATCTCCGAACGTGATGGTGCAGCATGGAAAGCTTCCTCCGACGTGTGTACCGTCTTCGAATATCCTTCAACCTTGAATTCTTCCGCCTCCCAAAAGATCTTTTACCTTGTACCTTCCCTTCAATTGTGAATTGCAACAACTGGTACCTCTTGCCTCTCATAATGTGCTCTAGATATTGAGTCTTTCTTTCCTGTATAGTGAGCACCAGTTCATTTTTCCTCCTCATCCGATGAAGAACGTCATCTGAAATTTTCAGCACACAAGGCATTAGCAAGAGACGGCGATACGAATACATTTTAAAAATATTAATTCGCCTATCCAAGCTTCAATACGGGAATACGTAACAACGAATTATTCGGAGTCTCAGCTGCAGACTAAGATCTGATCTTAAAAAGAGTTGCTCCATGTCAATAAATTGCCTTTTAGCCTGTTCTGTTCTAGATTTAATCTCTCTCTTGCAATCACACTGTTCATCCAGCACAGTGCCCAAATATTTTAAGGAGGATACTTGCTCGATGTTATTACCCTTTATTGACAGGGTTGGCTGAATTTTCCTCCTAGAGAACACTATAACCTTGATCTTAGAAGCATTGACAAACAAACCAAACTTCTCACCGCGCTAAACTAAATCATCTACCACGCGTTGTTCAGCTGCTATGACAACAGTTTCATCTGTGTACCTGAAGCTTTTGGTAACTATTATCATGATTCCACTGCTTTCCTTCATCAATACTTCCCGAAAAATTGCTTCAGAATTAATGTTGAACAAAAAATATGATAAAATAAAGTTTTGCTTCAACACAAAAAAAATTATTTTTTATCGTTTTTGTTTTTACTCGGTTTTTACATCCTCGTACGAAGTAAACGATGTATCGTGATCGCGAAAAATTTCGGTTTTCAGATTTCAACGGAAATATCCATTTTGACCATCCCTGAATCGATTTAAACTAGTTTCGGCGTGACTTCTGTACGTACGTATGTATCTCGTATAATTGGAAAATGATTAGCCGTAAGATATTACAATTTTGGATTTAGAACTGTTGTAACATCTAGTTGTGCACCTCCCCTTTTTATTGCAATTGACTGGACCAAAAGTGTCCAGAAAAGCCCAAAATACCAAAAACTTCGATTTTGGACTTTTTCTTAACTGCAGTAATCAACTCTCATTGAGAGCATTTCAACGATATATCATAAGTGGTACTTATTTTCATTGGTTCCAGAGTTATAACCACATAACAATTTAATTAATGAAATATCTAGATCTTACACGGGGAAGGCACATCGGTTCGAATCCGACTTCATATATATATATATATATATATATATTAATTAAGATTATTGCCTCCTCTATGAATCATGAGACCTTGCCGTTGGTGAGGGGGCTTGAGTGCTCAGGGATACAGAGTAGCTGGACCGAAGGTGCAACCATATCGGAGAGGTATCTGTTTAGAGCCAGACTAAGGAATGATTCCTGAAAGAGGGCAGCAGCTCTTTCAGTAGTTGTTAGGGGCGTGAGTCAGGACGACTTAAACGGCCGTATCAACATCACTCAGTCCTCTGAGTACTGCGCAGCTGAAAGCAATGGAAAACTACAGCTGCTTTTTTTCCAAGAAAATGTGGCTCTCTGCATTTTCACATAGCAATAATGGAGGCGCCTTCCTTGGTAAAATATTCCGGAGGTAAAATAGTCCCCCGTTCGGATCTCCCGGTGGGGACTACTAAGGAAGGGGTCACCAGAAAATTAAAAAATAACATTCTACGAGTCGGAGCGTGGAATGTTAGAAGCTTGAAAAAGGTTGGTAGGCTAGAAAATTTAAAAAGGGTAGGACAAATGTGGATATAGTAGGAATTAGTGAGGTTCGGTGGAAAGAGGAAAGCGACTTTTGGTCAGGTGATTTTAGAGTAATTAACTCAGCGTCAAATAATGGGCAGGCAGGAGTAGGTTTCGTGATGAACAAGAAGTTAGGGAGGAGAGTGGAGTATTTCAAAACGCATAGCGATAGAATCATTGTAATAAGGATAAAATCAAAACCTAAACCGACAACGATTGTTAACGTCTATATGCCTACAAGCGCCCATGATGATGATGAGGTAGAGTGTGTATACAAAGAAATTGATGAAGCAATTAAACACGTAAAAGGAGATGAAAATTTAATAATAGTTGGAGATTGGAATGCAAGCATTGGAAAAGGCAAGGAAGGAAATATAGTGGGTGAATACGGGCTGGGCAAAAGGAATGAAAGAGGGGACCGACTTATAGAATTTTGCACGAAGTATAATTTAGTAATTGCCAACACCCAATTTAAAAATCATAATAGAAGAATATACACTTGGAAAAAGCCAGGCGATACTGGAAGGTATCAGATAGATTATATCATGGTTAAGCAAAGATTTAGAAATCAACTCGTTGACTGCAAAACTTACCCTGGAGCAGACATTGATAGCGACCATAATTTGGTGATAATGAAATGTAGATTGGGGTTTAAAAACCTGAAGAAAAGGTGTCAGATGAATCGGTGGAATTTAGAGAAGCTTGAGGAAGAGGAGGTAAAGAAGATTTTTGAGGAGGACATCGCAAGAGGTCTGAGTAAAAAAGATAAGGTAGAAAATGTAGAAGAAGAATGGGAGAATGTTAAAAAGGAAATTCTTAAATCAGCAGAAGCAAACTTAGGCGGAATAAAGAGAACCGGTAGAAAACCTTGGGTTTCAGACGATATATTGCAGCTGATGGATGAACGTAGAAAATATAAGAATGCTAGTGATGAAGAAAGTAAAAGGAACTATCGGAAATTAAGAAATGCTATAAACAGGAAGTGCAAACTGGTGAAAGAAGAGTGGATTAAAGAAAAGTGTTCAGAAGTGGAAAGAGAAATGAACATTGGTAAAATAGACGGAGCATACAGGAAAGTTAAGGAAAATTTTGGGGTACATAAATTAAAATCTAATAATGTGTTAAACAAGGATGGTACACCAATATATTATACGAAAGGTAAAGTCGATAGATGGGTGGAATATATTGAAGAGTTATACGGAGGAAATGAATTAGAAAATGGTGTTATAGAGGAAGAAGAGGAAGTTGAGGAGGATGAAATGGGAGAAACAATACTGAGATCTGAATTTAAGAGAGCATTAAAAGATTTAAATGGCAGAAAGGCTCCTGGAATAGACGGAATACCTGTAGAATTACTGCGCAGTGCAGGTGAGGAAGCGATTGATAGATTATACAAACTGGTGTGTAATATTTATGAAAATGGGGAATTTCCATCAGACTTCAAAAAAAGTGTTATAGTTATGATACCAAAGAAAGCAGGGGCAGATAAATGTGAAGAATACAGAACAATTAGTTTAACTAGTCATGCATCAAAAATCTTAACTAGAATTTTATACAGAAGAATTGAGAGGAGAGTGGAAGAAGTGTTAGGAGAAGACCAATTTGGTTTCAGGAAAAATATAGGGACAAGGGAAGCAATTTTAGGCCTCAGATTAATAGTAGAAGGAAGATTAAAGAAAAACAAACCAACATACTTGGCGTTTATAGACCTAGAAAAGGCTTTCGATAACGTAGACTGGAATAAAATGTTCAGCATTTTAAAAAAATTAGGGTTCAAATACAGAGATAGAAGAACATTTGCTAACATGTACAGGAACCAAACAGCAACAATAACAATTGAAGAACATAAGAAAGAAGCCCTAATAAGAAAGGGAGTCCGACAAGGATGTTCCCTATCTCCGTTACTTTTTAATCTTTACATGGAACTAGCAGTTAATGATGTTAAAGAACAATTTAGATTCGGAGTAACAGTACAAGGTGAAAAGATAAAGATGCTACGATTTGCTGATGATATAGTAATTCTAGCGTAAAAAGCTAGAGTAAAAAGTATTTAGAAGAAACAATGAACGGCATAGATGAAGTCCTACGCAAGAACTATCGCATGAAAATAAACAAGAACAAAACAAAAGTAATGAAATGTAGTAGAAATAACAAAGATGGACCGCTGAATGTGAAAATAGGAGGAGAAAAGATTATGGAGGTAGAAGAATTTTGTTATTTGGGAAGTAAAATTACTAAAGATGGACGAAGCAGGAGCGATATAAAATGCCGAATAGCACAAGCTAAACGAGGCTTCAGTAAGAAATATAATTTGTTTACATCAAAAATTAATTTAAATGTCAGGAAAAGATTTTTGAAAGTGTATGTTTGGAGTGTCGCTTTATATGGAAGTGAAACTTGGACAATCGGAGTATCTGAGAAGAAAAGATTAGAAGCTTTTGAAATGTGGTGCTATAGGAGAATGTTAAAATTCAGATGGGTGGATAAAGTGACAAATGAAGAGGTATTGCGGCAAATAGATGAAGAAAGAAGCATTTGGAAAAATATAGTTAAAAGAAGAGACAGACTTATAGGCCACATACTAAGGCATCCTGGAATAGTCGCTTTAATATTGGAAGGACAGGTAGAAGGGAAAAATTGTGTAGGCAGGCCACGTTTGGAGTATGTGAAACAAATTGTTGGGGATGTAGGATGTAGAGGCTATACTGAAATGAAACGACTAGCACTAGATAGGGAATCTTGGAGAGCTGCATCAAACCAGTCAAATGACTGAAGACAAAAAAAAAAAAAAAGAAAAGATTATTGATTTATTAATAATTAATAATCTCTTATTGTAAACACATTTTTACGATAAATAATAATCATATACAGGTGTCCCACGAAGAAACGGGGAAACTTTAAGGACAAGTTCTACCGGTGAAAATAATTAAAAACGTTCATATAAACATAAGTGTGAAAACGCTTTGTTTTCGAGTTACGGCTAGAGAAAGATTTCGCCCGGATTTCTGTTCTAATAAAAAGCTCTACTGTAATTTTTGGGACCCAAATTAAGGAGTAACGTTTGTGGTTTCTTATGTAATTTGAGCTGGGAAATATGATAAAAGAGGTTCCAGAACTGTAACTCCAGTAGGTTTTAAGATGGGTAAGACGTAAAACACAAACTTCGGTATAGAAAAACAAGTTTTTTTAGGTTTGTAGTAAAATAGCTTTGTTAAATAACTAATAAATGTGGAAGATTTAGAAATAAAACGTATAGAGTATTTAATTCTGAGAAAATTAAGAGTAATGTTTATAAAAAATGAAGTTTTCTGTAATTTTTGAAATATAACGTATCGCTAAAATATACAGTAATGGATTTCGCGCTGTTCTCATGCGCACGTTCGTTCGCCGGCGTATTGTTCCATCAGCATTATGTGTTGTTAGTAGTGCAAAAAATGTTCAGCTTTAAGGTTGGAGTTGAAAGTGGATCTCACAACGGAGGAAAAAGCTTTCATTGTGAAGTATTATTTTCGTTCGTACGGAAATGGCAATCAAGGCAGGCCGAGTTTGAAGTTAGTGGCGGTACAAAATCGCAAACAGTTTAATAAGGCGGCACAGAGCAATACAGTTATGCTGTTTATCGTTACGAAATTTCGTCGAATTGATAGTGTATTGTGGCAATGGAAGGGAAGGTCTGATAAGCCAGTAACTGTTTCCTCAAATTAGAATTATGGGCGTGTCCTCGAACAGATTTTGGAGTCACCTAAACGAAGTCTTCGACGAACGTCCTTGAAAATGAACATCAGCAATAGGTCGATTCAGCGATAGTTTAAATACATAGGTGGATTTCCGTACCGAATTCAGGTTGACAACGATTGACGAACCAAGATACGGATTCCAGGGTAGTGTATTGTGGAAGATTTTCGACCATAGTGTACGAGGATCCAGATTTCTTGCTCAATGTGTGGTTCTCCGACGAAAGTCACATTCACTTATTCGGTTTCATCAATCGCCAAACAACTCGCTTCCTTGGTTTCGAGAGGCAAACGTTATTGTCGAGAAGCCGTTACATAGTGAGCGTGTGACGATATGGTATGCAGCGTCAGCACACGGTGTGCTTGGTCCGTATTTCATTGAGGATGATAATGGTATACTTCTTACTGTTACCCAGGAATGTTATAGAACATGGTGATCCGGCTATTTATTCAGAATTTAAAAAGGTTTTGTCGTGGCAGGAACCTTCGTACACAGTGGTTTCTACAGAACGGAGCGACCAGTCACATCGCTCGACAGTCTTTAACAATGCTGCAGGAAAACTTTCCAGGAATAATCATTTTCCGTGGGACTGAGTTCAACTACCCATCACATTCCCCTGATCTTACACTACCTGACGCCTACATCAGGAGAAAGTTAAGAGTGTTCAGCTGTGTAGATCTATCCAGAATTGTGCCTGCATTACGTGAGAAGATCGTCTCGGTTTTCAGGAACCTACAGCAACCTGTGTTGCAGAATATTTTTGAAAATTTGCGTGACTGTTATGATCAGTGCCTACATTTATGTTGCGCAAATTTATAGGTGGCGTACATTTTGAACATTTAAACTACAAAAATAAAAATAATACAGAATAACAGCTGCAGTACTGTATATTTTACCACATGTTATCTACAGACTTAAATTTTTTTGATTATTTCTCAGAGCATTATTTCCACCTCCAAAGTATATTCAACGTCAATCTTTAATTATGTGATGTCTTGTATTGTGAAATATCATCAGCATTTATCTACGACTATGTTTAACTTTTAACTGAAAAATTTCCTTGTACATAAAAGTCACTGCTTCTTTTATTTTGGTATTATGATATTTTTTTTAATAAATCGTAAACAACTTTGAACAATTTTGAATATTTCCACGATCTGACGGCCGTAGAAAATTCCAGAGAACCTTTTCAAGTGAAACATTCAAAAGACGAATGATTCGCACGTATTATATAGTATTTGAGTTTTACCTTAATTAATTATATTTAAAATTTAAATGTTTTATAAAATCTGTAATCTACAGTGCTAAGCGTACAACAAAATAGTTTTGCATCTGTTCAAATAGAACACTCAAATCAATTGGAACAAAAATTAGCTTTGTGTTTTAATTATATAGACAACCCTGAACTGTACTGTAATATGTTTTATTATTTATTTCTTAACTTCCGTGGTTTTAACTTTCCTGAACATACCTCTTACATTCTATACCTTTAAACAATTGTTTCAAATAATTCACTGTTTCTTTCTTTCATTCCTTCCTAGAAATTACTAAATGCCTTGGATATTTGTCGGAATTCCCCCCGCCCCAAAAAAAGCCCTTAATTTTTTACTAAACGGCCAAAAATGTATGTGTTTTAATAGTCAATAACAATTAGGTGGGAATATGTGCATGTTTCAAAATAAAAATGGTAGTTTTTCGTTTCTCTCCTCCCCAAAAAAAATCCGTTTGCAAGTTTCTCACCTGGAAATTACTGAAAATAACAAGAAATATTGATATTAACAATAACCGGGTTGGAGAAATAACCCGATAACCAGATATAACCACTGATATTACCATTCTTATAACCATTTATATTTATTTATTTTATAATCTTTCTTTTTCCTGTTTAGCCTCCGGTGATTAACCTTTCAGTTAGTACTTCAGAGGATGAATGAGGATGATATGATGAGTGTAAATGAAGTGTAGTCTTGTACAGTCTCAGTCGACTATTCCTGAGATGTGGTTAACCACCAAAAAACACCGTTATCCACGATCTAGTATTCAAATCCATGTGAAAATAACTAACTTAACTATGTCTTGAACGCTGGAACTCTTTACTTCCAAATCAGCTGATTTGGGAAGACGCGTTCACTACTAGACCAACCAGGTGGGTTTATAAATATATTCTAACTAAACTTAACCTACGCTCGCTAACCTTACTAATTAACACTAATGTTTTGAATATTTAAATAATAAAAACAGTGCCGGCCTCCGTGGTACAAGTGGCAGGGTCTCGGCCTTCCATCGGGAAGTCCCAGGTTCTAATCCCGGTCAGGAATGGCATTTTCGCACACGCTACAAATCATTCATCTCATTCTTTAAAGCAATACCTAACGGTGGACCCGGAGGTTAAACAAATAATAATAAATTCAAACAATAATAATAATTATTGCAATTATTTATTATTTAAATAATCAAAACATTACTGTTAATTAGTCGAGGTTAGCGATCGAAGCGAGCGTAGGTTAAGTTTGGCTGATTATATTTATAATTTATATCAATAATTATAAGCAATAATGGTCATATTTTTAATATGTAAATTATGTTAATGTGGAGAATGTTTAAAATGACCGGTATAAAACAGCATGTTAGTGTGTTATCGGGTTACTGGGTTATTTCTACAACCTGGTTATTTGTAATATCAATGTTTCCTGCTATTTTAAAACAATGCATATTCCCACCTAATTCTTATTGGATATTAATAATAGATCGACTTTTAACCTATTGGTTAAAAAATTAAGTGTTTTTTTTTTTAGGGGGGAATTTCGAAAAAGATCCAATGCCTTAATATATAATCTGCTATTTGGTAGATTTCATAAGAAAGCTACCTATTGTAATGCGTACCATGATTCGACTTACGGAAAATTATATTTATTTATTTTTTTTTTTTTCACTTTCTCGTGGACACGATAACTACCGTAATTTTGCGCCAATCACTTTCAAATTGAAACATAAGATATAAAGACCCAAAATCTCGGTCAAGTTCGTTAACGGGTAAAATCGGACCATGTGGGTGGAAATAAGGGAGCTATTTCGAAAAAAACAAAATATCACTATAACTTTCTTATTAAGTAAAATATCGAATTCGTTTAAAGTTCCTACTATTCTTTGGATAAGGGCCTAAAACATATCTAAGTAAACTATTTTGATATCACCAACCATTGGCCCAAGGAGTGGAAAAAATGGGGTTTCGAAGACAAAAAGAAATCATACCTCCCTTAATAGGTACAGTATCGAATCGGTTTAAAGTGGTCATTAATCCTATAAATATTACCTAAAACCTTTGTTTGAAACAAGTTTTGATATGATCAACCCTTATGGCAAGGGATGACCAAAATGTTGCTGGAATTGTAAGATGGGACTTGTCATTTGCTAACGTGAAACTTTCTTTCACATGCAACCATTGTCGTATTGAGTAAATTTGAAATTTTTTCTTAACTTTAAGGTGGAAATCTTTTTTATACTCCCACTTAGCACCGGTGAAATCTACCTCCGCCTTCCAGCGTGCCGAAAGGGATTTTTTACAAGATTCTTTACAAACTTCTTCGACTTTTAAAATTCTGCAGTCAATCCAATTACCTAATTTTTAATTTTCTCCTTCTGTAAGAGCACATATCAAACATGGTCTTGAATTAGTCAAAAAAATTAACCGTGTTTTATTTTTTTGGCTTCCAAAATTTTCATATTTCTTAGCCCTACATTTCATTCCAATATACTAAAGAAGTTCTTCCTAAACTCTATATGTTTGATACAAAGGGAAATCGGTTTTTCATGTTAACTCTCCTGATTTACATAAATCTGTTTTTTTATTTTATGTTTTTTTTTTTTAATCAATCCTACCTTTAGATAATTTTTTTATGTAAATAACAGAGTTTTAAGACTTCTTATACATTATGAAATTTAAAAATCCATAATTATACCCAATTATACCCATAAATTATAATTATACCCATATTATATCCAGCATATTATACCCATAATTATAATTATACCCAATTTAAAAATCATAATAGAAGAATATACACTTGGAAAAAGCCAGGCGATACTGCAAGGTATCAGATAGATTATATCATGGTTAAGCAAAGATTTAGAAATCAACTCGTGGACTGCAAAACTTACCCTGGAGCAGACATTGATAGCGACCATAATTTGGTGATAATGAAATGTAGATTGGGGTTTAAAAACCTGAAGAAAAGGTGTCAGATGAATCGGTGGAATTTAGAGAAGCTTGAGGAAGAGGAGGTAAAGAAGATTTTTGAGGAGGACATCGCAAGAGGTCTGAGTAAAAAAGATAAGATAGAAAATGTAGAAGAAGAATGGGAGAATGTTAAAAAGGAAATTCTTAAATCAGCAGAAGCAAACTTAGGCGGAATAAAGAGAACTGGTAGAAAACCTTGGGTTTCAGACGATATATTGCAGCTGATGGATGAACGTAGAAAATATAAGAATGCTAGTGATGAAGAAAGTAAAAGGAACTATCGGCAATTAAGAAATGCTATAAACAGGAAGTGCAAACTGGCGAAAGAAGAGTGGATTAAAGAAAAGTGTTCAGAAGTGGAAAGAGAAATGAATATTGGTAAAATAGACGGAGCATACAGGAAAGTTAAGGAAAATTTTGGGGTACATAAATTAAAATCTAATAATGTGTTAAACAAAGATGGTACACCTATATATAATACGAAAGGTAAAGTCGATAGATGGGTGGAATATATTGAAGAGTTATACGGAGGAAATGAATTAGAAAAGGGTTTTATAGAGGAAGAAGAGGAAGTTGAGGAGGATGAAATGGGAGAAACAATACTGAGATCTGAATTTAAGAGAGCATTAAAAGATTTAAATGGCAGAAAGGCTCCTGGAATAGACGGAATGCCTGTAGAATTACTGCGCAGTGCAGGGGAGGAGGCGATTGATAGATTATACAAACTGGTGTGTAATATTTATGAAAAAGGGGAATTTCCGTCAGACTTCAAAAAAAGTGTTATAGTAATGATACCAAAGAAATCAGGGGCAGATAAATGTGAAGAATACAGAACAATTAGTTTAACTAGTCATGCATCAAAAATCTTAACTAGAATTCTATACAGAAGAATTGAGAGGAGAGTGGAGGAAGTGTTAGGAGAAGACCAATTTGGTTTCAGGAAAAGTATAGGGACAAGGGAAGCAATTTTAGGCCTCAGATTAATAGTAGAAGGAAGATTAAAGAAAAACAAACCAACATACTTGGCGTTTATAGACCTAGAAAAGGCATTCGATAACGTAGACTGGAATAATATGTTCAGCATTTTAAAAAAATTAGGGTTCAAATACAGAGATAGAAGAACAATTGCTAACATGTACAGAAACCAAACAGCAACAGTAGCAATTGAAGAACATAAGAAAGAAGCCATAATAAGAAAGGGAGTCCGACAAGGATGTTCTCTATCTCCGTTACTTTTTAATCTTTACATGGAACTAGCAGTTAATGATGTTAAAGAACAATTTAGATTCGGAGTAACAGTACAAGGTGAAAAGATAAAGATGCTACGATTTGCTGATGATATAGTAATTCTAGCCGAGAATAAAAAGGATTTAGAAGAAACAATGAACGGCATAGATGAAGTCCTACGCAAGAACTATCGCATGAAAATAAACAAGAACAAAACAAAAGTAATGAAATGTAGTAGAAATAACAAAGATGGACCACTGAATGTGAAAATAGGAGGAGAAAAGATTATGGAGGTAGAAGAATTTTGTTATTTGGGAAGTAGAATTACTAAAGATGGACGAAGCAGGAGCGATATAAAATGCCGAATAGCACAAGCTAAACGAGCCTTCAGTAAGAAATATAAGTTGTTTACATCAAAAATTAATTTAAATGTCAGGAAAAGATTTTTGAAAGTGTATGTTTGGAGTGTCGCTTTATATGGAAGTGAAACTTGGACAATCGGAGTATCTGAGAAGAAAAGGTTAGAAGCTTTTGAAATTTGGTGCTATAGGAGAATGTTAAAAATCAGATGGGTGGATAAAGTGACAAATGAGGAGGTATTGCGGCAAATAGATGAAGAAAGAAGCATTTGGAAAAATATAGTTAAAAGAAGAGACAGACTTATAGGCCACATACTAAGGCATCCTGGAATAGTCGCTTTAATTTTGGAAGGACAGGTAGAAGGGAAAAATTGTGTAGGCAGGCCACGTTTGGAATATGTAAAACAAATTGTTAGGGATGTAGGATGTAGAGGGTATACTGAAATGAAACGACTAGCACTAGATAGGGAATCTTGGAGAGCTGCATCAAACCAGTCAAATGACTGAAGACAAAAAAAAAAAAAAATACATTATGTTCCCATATTGTCTCTAATTGTTGCCATCTTGTCATTAATTATATTTGTTTTAATTTTGTTAAATTTCTTTCACAGAAATGAGATTTTTATCGTTGAGTGGGTGAAATAATCATATCGTGAGCAAATATTAACTTATTTTTTCTATTGTTTGCCTTTTAACTGTAGTCAAGATTTTCGAAATCGACGATTCAAAGATTCAAATTCTAGTAAAGATAATTTAATTTAAATATTTGAATATTAAACATTGGGTACTGGAGTGTTTTAGTGGTTAAGGTCATTAACCACATATCTCAGGAATGTCGGCATGTACATGTCATACATTTCAACCTCATCTTATTGGGCCATGGGGGTTTTTACTTGTAGTTTAACAGATTGCAACGTAACATTAACAGGGAAAAATTCATCTATTGATCAGTAATATATTTCTTTACTTTTATTTTACAAAAAAAATCTTTTAATAATATTTTAAACAAATTGGAGAGATGATCTTCTAAATAGTTTGGTAATATTAAGAGATCTGAGGTGGACACCACATGACTTCCTTTTACGCCTATTAAATTATATACGTTTTTTTTCATATTTTCTTATTTTTTGTTATTATTGAATTATTTATTGCAATTTCTTTTTACAATCAGAGGTCAATAATTATTAATAAAACAATATATTCAAATTAAAAAAAAAAAGTTAAAAAAAGGAGATGAAGTCGGATTTGAAGCCATGTACCGTCCGTCCACTTGGAAAATATTTCATAAATTAAAATTTTATTGGGCTATAACTCTGAAACCAATGAAAATAAGTATCACTTATGGCATATCGTTGAAAGGCTTTCAAATTAAAGCTTATTAACGAAGTTAAGAAAATGTCCGGTTTTTTTGGACATTTTTGGTTCAGTCGATTGCGATCAAAAGGAGAGGTGCACAACTAGATGTTATAACAACCCTAAATCCAAAATTTCAACATCCTACTGCTAATCGTTTTTGAGTTATGCGAAATAAATACATACGTAGGTACAGACGTCACGGCGAAACTAGCCAAAATGAATTCAGGGATGGTCAAAATAGATATTTCCGTTGAAATCTGAAAACCCAAATTTTTCGCGATTACAATACTTCCTTGTATGGTAAAACTGAAAATGGAAACATAATAAAACTTTTAATTATAAACTGAAGTACTGCGTTGCAAATAGTTCTGTTGACTCGATTATTAGAGGAAAATTTTTATTTTTAGAATAGTAACTACCCTTTTTTTTTAAGATAGCATATTCAAAAATAACAACACAAGATAAATTTAATTTTTTAAATGTATAAAATATTCCTGAAAATTTGAAGTGAATAAAGTACAAATTTTGTTTTTTGTTTACATAAAATTCATTCTAATTATTTAATAAAAAAAGAATGCCTACAAATAATGTTTAAAAATTTCATTACAAATAAATAAACTGAATACGAGTACATATATATATATATATATATATATATATATATATATATATATTTTATTTTTTTATTTTTTTTTTATTTTATCATTCACTTATATGTATATTTCACCGACGTACATAAAACAGATCATCAGAATATCCGTCCGATAATTTATACCAATATTAATAAAATCTTTAATTTAATCTCAATGAATCACTTTAATGAGGTGAATAAGGCCGTTTGATAATTACCCGGAATTGTGACACAACAGCAGTAATGAAAAATTGACGCGATAGATAATAATTAGCATACTTCCTTTTTCCTGTTTAGCATCTGGGAATCACCGTCAGGTATTACTTCAAAGGATGATATGAATGAGGGTAAGTAAAGTGTAGTCTTGTACAGTCTCAGGTCGACCATTTCTGAGATGGGTAATTAATTGAAACCCAACCACCAAAGAACATCAGTAACTGCCTTTACTAGGACTTGAACGCTGGAACTCTCTACTTCCAAATCAGCTGATTTGCGAAGACGCGTTCACCACTACACCAATCCGGCGGATTAGATAATAATTATCAGCAAACAATCATTACATTATTTCTGTCAAAATTCCATTAAATTCATTCATTAGTTTATTTTTTACAGCCACATAAAATAATTTTTTAAATGGAAAAACAAATATGATAGAAGATAGAACGATTAAATATTTGTTTTTAAAATGCTTAACTACTTTCTTTTTCCTGTTTAGCCTCCGGTAATTACCTTTAAGATAATACTTAAGAGGATGAATGAGGATGATATGTATGGGTGTAAATGAAGTCTAGTCTTATACAGTTTCAGTCGACCATTCCTGAGATGTGTGGTTAATTGAAACCCAACCACCACAGAACATCGGTATCCACGATCTAGTATTCAAACCCGTGTAAAAATAACTGACTTTACTAGAACTTGAACGCTGGAAAATGCTTAACTACTATGTCATTACATAACTCAATAATGTTTCGCTGCACGATCTATTTCAACCATTCAGTTTAAAGTTTGGTAAAAAAAAATTCCACACACTTTGAATAAACAAGCTTATCAGCACTGGATTTCCCGTCTAAATTTTGAAACGGGATTTATAATGTCTGACGATCAGCTCCATGAACTGGTCGACAATGTTGATCGGGTAGGCGGGCTAAGGACGACAATTACCGTACACTACACCTGTTATACCTCTTTTATTCTTTTTTTTAATACCACCAAGGTAACCAGTCCCCGCCGTTAGGCACAACACAGTCACCTCAGGGTGTCGTGGCAGCAGTCTGTGTCCTCCCTGACTTACTCCTTCATGGGGCTTTCCCAACGGGGTCCCTCCAGCCTCATAGGAACACGCCGACATCCTCTACTGGAAGCCGACACGCCCCTCCGCTGGAAAGCTATCCTCCCCGGCCCTGCTCTACAAGCTCCAGACGTGCGTTGCGCACGTCCTTTGCTGTCCGCGACCCTATCACACCTCGAGAGTCCTCTGCATCCTCATCATCGGGGAACTCCGACCCCCCCCCCCTAAACTCATGCGTCGCGGAGTTCACGGAGCTCTACGTCGCACAATATATAAGAACCTGGTTCGTTGGAACCAAATTCCCTTTAGTTCCTCCGTGTGTGGATGCTAGAGATCAGAGTTCGTAAACGAACTTGGTCTTCCATCAAATCGGATTAATTTTTGTCCGATTCGCCGATAATTTTTGTTGTTTGAAACTCGTTCGACCGTATGTGGAGGGAAAGAACCGTAGTTCGTTCGAGTCAGCCACTGTTCCTATCTTGGTTCGTGTATTTTACAATTTCAAACCACACAACTTTCATAAATGCATCTTTTTTCATGGATTTTACGTAGCCTACGGGTAGTATTCATCTCTGCGGGAAGTTAAAAGCGATTACTACAAGTTCAGAGCAAATAGCAACCAAGCATTAAACTTTCTTTCTCTTTTACTTCTGAAAAGAATCCAAAATTTGAGTTTAAATTTTCTGAAGTGTTTAATTAAACACTACAACAGAGTTTTCATAAGGAATCAAGGTTGGTGAACGAATCCATTAAATTTGGTGCCTATATTGCGGTAATATGAGATGTTCGTCATTCACATTGGACCATTTTTAAGAAAAAATTGAACTTTCTCGGGCAAAAATCGTTTTTATTTTACAGTGTATAAAACTTAGATCGTCGATATAAGTTTGTCGAGCCAGGTTACCATGTTTATAACCATCTTAATAACATCTCTTGGGGCTCTCTCAACAAACTATAAAAAGCTTTAAGATAACGGGTTGTAAGACCAATATTTGAGTCTCATAAATACGAATGATGTAAATCTAATTTTAGGAAATCACATAAGTTAACTTATACTAGCATCTATATTTACGAATGTGAAAGATTTTCTAAAAAAATAGATACTTATTCTTAAAAAAAGAATAATAATATATTCTACTTAACCAAACCAGACGACAGAACCGTTTTTCTGTAATCAACACAAAATTTCGTCTTAAGAGAAAGGGCTGTTTTCCGTTATCGATATAAATAAAAGAAAATCTTCGTTTCGTGTGTGTTTTTAACTGAAAAAATACTTAGCCGATTTTGCTGAAAATTTCGCAATTTATTATTATTTGTCCGGGAGTGTAACATGTTTAAATAGTAATGCGTCCAAAACGACAAATACACTGGTCATATAATAACTGTCTGAGGAAGTCGATATTGAAGTAGACAACGATCGGTATAGACGATATCTGTCGATATTTAGTAAAAGAATTGTACAAATTACAGTTGCAGTTACCAACAATTTTCAAAATATATTTCCAAGAACTTTCGGAGCCGTTACTCCACGTATATGAATTTTGAATTAAAATCTTATAAGAAATTCCCGATGATGGAGTAGCGGCTCCGAAAGTGCTTGGAATTATATTTTAAAAATTGTTGGTAAGTGAAACTTTATACAACTGTATTAATACCAACGATGCCAAAAGCTTAGTAAATAAATCTTAGTAAAAGAAGTTTTAGGTTATTTTATTTATGATTTATATTGTAGAGAGATTGAAGAAGTTTGAACTGTAATAAACATTCCGGGGTCATCAGAAGAAAGAAAGAAAGAAAATTAATAGAGAATAACAAAAAACTTTACAAAATTTATTTTACAATTAATTATTTTCGTAATATTTAGTGTTTCATTGTTTTCGTAAATTACAAAAATGTAAAAAAAAAACGTAAATAACAATAACATTAATATTTATATAGAAGATAAAACTTTTATAATTTAAAAATAACAATACGTCCAATACGACAAAATATTAGTCACACACAATTCGAGCCAAGAGAATGGCAGAATACAGAAGAAATGAAACAGAGGAAAAAACAGCACAACACAACGAAATAGATTACATTAGTCAAATATAATACAAAATTTATTTAATTCATACACTCAAATTTAGCAGTAGCACAGCATTACCGGGTCCACTAGTTTTAGGTAGATTTCATAAGAAAGCTGTAACGGTACCATGATTCGACTTCCGGAAAATTTCGACATATCTTCGCGTTTCACAACCCCCAGACTCCAAAACCACCACTGTCAGTCCAAGAGTTTATATTTACATTTATATCTTTATATTTCACTTTCTTGTTGTCACGATAACTGCCATAATTTTGTGCCAATCACTTTCAAATATAAACATAAAATATAACGACCTAAAATCTCGGTCGAATCGTTAATGGGCAACATCGGATGATGGGGGGTGGAAATGGGAGCATTTTCTACAAAAACAAAATATCCCTAAAACTTTCTTATTACGTAAAATATCGAATTCGTTTATAGTTCCTACTATTCTTTGGATAAGGGCCTAAAACTTATATAAGTAAAATTTTTTGATATTACCAACCGTTAGCCCAGAGCGTGGAAAACATTGGGTTTCAAAGACAAAAAAAAATTATACCCCCTCAATAGGCACAGTATCGAATCGGTTTAAAGTGGTCGTTAGTCCTTTAAACATTACTAAAACTTATGTTTGAAATATTTTTTGATATGACCAACCCTTACGGCAAGGAATGAACAAAACAAAAAAGAAACAGAAAAAACAAAATATTGCTATAACTTTCTTATTAAGTAGAATATCGAATTCGTTTAAAGTTCCTACTATTCTTTGGATAATAGCTAAGGGGTGGAATTAAAAGGGTTTCAAGGACCAAAAAAAAATCATAACTTCCTTAATAAGCAAAGGATCGAATCGGTTTAACGTAGTTTTAGTTCTCTAAATATTACCTAAAAATTTTGTCTGAACAATTTGATATGACTAACCCTTACGGCAAGGGATGACCAAAATATTGTTGGAATTGTAAGAAGAGGCTTCCCACGTGCTAAACTTTGAAACTTTTTACCTATGAAACCATTGTCGTATTGACTGAATTTGAAGTGAACGCATTTGAACCGCCGTGAATTAGTACTGTGTATATTTAAATTTTTGCAAGTGACAATATTTTATGTACAGATTCAAAGAAACGGGAAATTTTGAAAGTTGTGTTGGTAGCCGTGGGCGATTGGTACCACTTGGTAAGTGGCGCCAGCCTCTCTAACCTAACCTTCCATTTAGTTGTCATGGATCCTTGGAGTGGTGCGCAACGTGCATATGCTATCGAGGCGTTTTACAAAAACAAAAACAGTGTGGAGGGAGCGCGTAGAGAATTTCGCCGTCATTTTAATCTGGGACGGCACGACCGTGTTCCATCAGCACACGCAATTAAAACATGGATATCTAATTTTGACAAACTGGTTCGACAATGAAAAAGAAACCTCCAGGCCGTGAGCGAACCGTCCGTACACCACAGAATGTTCAAGCTTTACAAGATGCTGTCACACGAAGTCCACATCGGTCAATCCGTCGTCTCTCAGCATCTTTACAATTGCATAGTTCAAGTGTTCGAAGAATGTTAGTGAAGGACTTGCAATTCCATCCGTACAAGTTGCAGATCGTCCAGGAACTGAAACCGAACGATGCAGTTGTGCGAGCACAATTCTGTAATGTAATGCTTCAGAAGATAAATGATAACGAAGAGTTAGTTTACGAACTGTGGATGTCAGACGAAGCGCATTTCCACCTCAGTGGATTTGTTATCAAGCAAAATTTCAGATACCGGGCACAAGAAAATCCTACGCAGCTACACCAGCGTCCGTTGCACAGCCAGAAAGTGACCGCGTGGTGTGCTATGTCATCTTACGGTGTTATAGGCCCTTATTTTTTTGAGGATGACAACGGTGTTGCGATTACAGTGACGTCGGCTCGTTACGTAGCCGTGCTTTAAACCTTTGTTGTGGAACAACAAAAGAGATTTCCACCAATTCTTAACACAGCCTGGTTTCAAAAAGACGGAGCAATGTCACATACTGCACGAATATCGATGGCAGCTGTACGCCGATTGTTTGGACAACGTGTCATTCCACGAAATGGTGACATTAGATGGCCTCCCATATCGCCTGATCTCTCAGCTTGCGATTACTTTTTGTGGGGTCACCTTAAAAGCAAAGTGTACCACAGTAGACCTGCTACAACGGAAGAACTGAAGGCAAAGATCCGAGAAGCAATCGCGGAAATTCCAGTTGAGATGTTACGTCAAACCATGAACAATTTAACGAAGAGACTTCGTGAGTGTTTACGTAGAAGAGGTCACCTGGAAGATGTCATCTTTAAAAAATAAACTAAAGTGTATGTATGTATCCTAAAGTGGCAACATTTGTACAATTACATGAAATCAAATTCATTTTCTAAAAAAAATTTTCATTAACGTTATTTAATTTTTAAAATTTCCCGTTTCTTTGAATCACCTGTATATAGTGAAGGCCTATTGTACTTTCAAATCATCTTCTCAACATCACTGTTGTTACATTTATACATGTTTTTAAATAAAACTTTCTGAAAACATTGTCTTTTTTTGTCAATACAGAGACAAACCTAGAATCTCCCACTAATCCTCAAATAGGTGTGTTGTCAAGCGGTTCAGAAAAAATCATAAGGAAGTCTAGATAAATTTAGCAATAGCTTGTAGTCTAACGAGAAAACGTAGCGTCCGTAAAACATGGAAAGTAATGTTTGATACGAGCTCGTAAAATCCGAGTTCGCCTACCCCTGTTTAGTTCCGGTGAAATCTACCTCCGCCTTCCGGCGTGCTGAAAGGAATTTTTTTAATATATTATCTAACCATTTAAAATAGCTTTTCACCAATTTATTAAAAATACAATTAATATATTTTCATTCGCAGAAATAACATTACTCGGTTGATGAGTGTTTAAAAACAAATTAAATAAAATCGATGTGTGTAAATAAATTTGTGCTCCAGCTTTTATAATCCTACTGACAAGCTCAAAAGATAAGTAAAATTTTATTTAAAAAACGTATGAAAAATGTAACTGGAGAAAATTAAGGAGAAAAAAAACTTTATAAAAATTGAAATATAAGAATAAAACACTGATATACCGCAATCCGCATCAATTAAAGATTACAAGTGTGTTAATAGAGTGGGTGATTCTGAAGTTATTAGTTCAATTGACTACAATCATTTTTTATTGTTACTTCAAATAACTTCCTTTTATTACTTTTTTCTAAACTCTTGTAACCAGTCATTCATGCACTAATAATTTACAACAGTAATAATTGTGGTTTTCAAATTCTATATTTTTACTTGCTTTATTTTAACTCACAATTTTTCTTTTTTCATGTTTGTCCTCAAATCTTGCATCCTTAATTTAACATACTTCCTGACACTGATTGCTTATTGATGAAATTTTTTACAGTTACTAAGGTCGGGTGACAATACAATATTTCACCATTACTTTTGCGCAAATATTCCCCTGAACTGGGGTAAATTAAGAGTGCGGGTGTAAAAAACTGCAAAATCTGTTAAACGGCTATGTGGGTTTCTTTAAAAAAAATGTAAAAAATCTGAATTGGACAATACATGACTTCCTTGTACGCCTATTAAATTACATATACACATTTTATAAAATGAAAAGTACATAAAATTTTATTTCATTAATAACTATTCTATTCTTGTTGTTGTTATTGAATAATTATTCATCGTAAATTTTTTTACAATAACAGGTTAATAATTATTAATAAACACATATAGTTAAATTAAAAAAAAAGTTAAAAAAGAAAGGAGATGAAGTCTGATTCCAACCGATGTGTCTTTCCCTAAAATGCAAATATTTCATCGATTAAAATTTTATTTGGCTATAACTCTGGAATCAATGAAAATAAGTACCACTTATGATACATTGTTGAAACTCTCTCAATGAGGACTTATTACTGCTGTTAAGAAATGTCCAAAATCCAAATATTTTAGATTTTCGGAATTTTTGGACACTTTTGGTTCAGTCGATTGCAATTAACAGGAGAGGTGCACAGCTTGATGTTACAATAATCCTAAATCAAAAATTTCAACATCCTACGGCTAATAGTTTTTGAGTTATGCAAGCTAAATACATATGTACGAACTTACAGACATCACGCCGAAACTCGTCTAAATGGATTCAGGGATGGTCAAAATGAATATTTCCGTTAAAATCTGGAAACCGAAAATTTTCGCGATCACAATAAAATGATAGTATAAAAAATGTTAATATAAACAACGTTCTGTTTATATAATATACATAACAATTTACAATAAAGCTGTAATATTTATTTTTTATGTGTAAAATTAAAATGTGAGCACATACAACAAAAAAACCAACACACCGTGCTTCTTGACACAAACGATTTAGTACAGAATTAAGAAATTAAAAACATAATAAATTAATTGAACATTTTATTTTTTTGGCTTATTTAATTTTTACCTCAATTTCAACGGTCTCGGCATAGAGATGATATACGATGAGTATATTGGGCTCATTGAAAAAGGCAGTGGCAAATCACTTCATTAAACTTACAAACCTGGCATGTTATTAACTGAAGTTGTTATTCTTTAATAACTAAATATATTTGATGTATTAAGAGGGTTATAATTCTCTTGAGGATTTTCAGTGCTACATTTGGAAGTTATTTATTTAGTTTTATTTTATATTTTCAAAGTTAATTATATCTGATGTTAGGTCGCCTACAATCATTACGGTTAAAGTACAATACCTAACAAACAACAGATAGACATTTAAGGAAAAATTGACAATCCCAAGCATAAACCAGGCTTTCGAGAGAATGTATATTACCTAATAGATAAACGAACAACCAATAGATAATTACGGCGTCTTGAACGGCGACTGTTTTCGAACAAACACCAGTCAAAACAGAACAAGCAAATAGTATCGCATAAGGAAGGCCAAGGTCAGGAAAAAATAACGACCTAATATATTTATAAAAAGGATTTTTATATAATTCTTGTTTTAAATTCAAATTTAACTAAAATTTACTTTACAATTATTATCCAGGCCAGTGCATATTTTTTTAATTTACACCAAAAGTACGTCAGTCCTCTACGATTATACTATAAAAGAACAGTTGTAACTAAAATAACAAAAGGATTGTAATCGCTAAGAAGGGTCAGTAACATACCCAAGGTCATTTATTGATTGTGAATGTAAGGAGGAATGCGTGTTTTTTTTTTACAAGTAAGTGAACAACGATAAACATTTCTACCTACACAGCTAATACATTTGAATTAAACAATTTTAATTTTAAGAAAACTATACAAATAATGTATATAGTCTGTTAGCTAGTCAAGGGAATTAATTATACTTGGATATTTAATTTTTTTTATATTTATATAATTATGTAATTCACTTCTCAGAAGCAATTCATTTAAACGATTATACAATTATTAATTTAGACACAATCGATGTAGAGTAAATCTAAATAGATTACAACCAAATTAACAAATGCCTTGAAGTTATTAATGTTTCTAACAGATGACAGAAAAAAATCTGAAGTGGACACCACATGACTTTCTTTTCGCCTATTAAATTAAATATAATTAAATTTTTTTTTTTAAATGGAAAGTACATAAAATTTTATTTCATTAATAACTTCTGATATTTCTTCAATTTTTATTTTATTGAATTATTATTATTTATATGGATATATATACATGCATATGTTGGTCTGAATTTTGATTAATAAATCCGGGCTGGTTCGACATAAATTTTTCGAAAAATAGCTAAACTTTTCACCGATCAAAAATTTAGTTTTTGATCGATGAAAGTTATATTAATTTTTTTATAATTCCAAACTTTAAGTCGATCGGATTTAGAGGTGGGGAAGATATTCATCATTATTTCTTAACAGTTTTTGCCTCATGTATCAAAAACCGGTTTACTAAAAAAGTTAAAATTTGTCACAAATATCTGATTGTTTATATATAAAACCCAGCTTCGGCCTGATTTTCAACCTCGTAGGAGAAGAGGATATCATAGTACCCATACATTTTTTCTTTTTGTTTTTAAACTATAATTTTTTAACCTTATTGAATAACTATTACACCAAATCGAGCCAACTTTTTTACACAAATAATTACTCCAATAAATAAATTTTTACGCAGAACAGTAAAACGCGCGCGAGTCTATATATCTCTCTCTCTGTGTGTGTGTATGCGCGCGCGCGCACGCGTGTGTGTGTGTAAAATACTGTAAAATACATGAACTAAGCTCCTCTTTTATTTATTTTATCTTTGAAGTTTAACAAAATCTTATCCTATTCAAAAGCACATTCGTTTATTAAAAAATTATGTGATTATCGGAGCTCCAGTAATCCGAGTTTCCAATAATACGAGTCGAATTTATAATAAAATTTCAAATTATCTTTTTCAATATAATGTCGAACTGGAGTTTAAATACGCGAAACTAAAATTGAATTTTATTGCAAGGCTATGACAGAATATCCTGTTATTAAATAAAGTTTATCTCAACGTTTGTCCGTACGTGACAGGAAATGAATCGACCATAACCTTTGATAAGCTCTGGCCTGATGAAATTTTCAAGAAATTTTATTACTATGTCGTTCAGCGAGGCTCTTTTTTTTGTTTTTTTTTTCTTTTTTTTTATCATAACAGGATTGTACTGTACGTCGTTCCGTAACACCACACATACGTTCATATTCTCTTTCTTTTATGAATGTTTTAATATATTGTACTTACTTTCTTTCTTTTTCCTGTTTAACCTCCGGTAACTACCGTTTAGATAATTCTTCAGAGGATGTATGAGGATGATATGTATGAGTGTAAATGAAGTGTAGTCTTGTACATTCTCAGTTCGACCATTCCTGAGATGTGTGGTTAATTGAAACCCAACCACCAAAGAACACCGGTATCCACGATCTAGTATTCAAATCCGTGTAAAAATATCTGGCTTTACTAGGACTTGAACGCTGTAACTCTCGACTTCCAAATCAGCTGATTTGGGAAGACGCGTTAACCACTAGACCAACCCGGTGGGTTTAATATATTGTACTTACTTATAGTGTATTTTATTAATTCATTTTTTTTACAGTTATTGCAGTTTAATGTAAAATGAGTTCAAAAAGAAGCATGTCTCGTTTCCATTAAGTAGAAAAAAATTAGAAGTACTCAAACGCTTAGACAAAGGCGAAACACTTTTGTCTAAGCTCTCGGAATAAGTCCTGTAAATGTACGGGACTGGATACGAAATAAAAAAAATTAAAAATTATTATCCTGAAGTTCAAAGAACTTTCAGAAGATGCCGTTACGTCTAGAACGCGTATAAATAAATATAAATTTGTAAAAAAAAAACAATCCAGAGATTGTTATTTATGGATTCAATCTGTTTGTGAAAAAAAAATAACCAAAAAAATTACATGACCAATTTTACGGAAAAAGCGTTATATTTTCAACCCAACTCCAGGAATGTGAAAGTTTCACTGCCAGCAGTAATAAATTAGACGAATAGAAAAAAAAGTACTAGTTAGACAACTGTTATTAGTGCTGAAAATCGTTCTGTTGGCAGTAAAATTGGTAATTAATTTGTGACAAAGGTTAAAAAATTAGATAACGAAGAAATATCTCCAAACCAAATTTATTATAAAGACGAGACATGTCTGAATTTCAGATTGCTTCCAAGCAAAAGCTGAGCTCTTTCCAAAGAAACTAGAGCAAGCCGGATTTAAAAAAAAACGAATAACAGTTTTACCTTGCTCAAGCGCATCCAGAAATTACAAACTACGGCTTCTTATAATAGGGAAACTGAAAACTCCAGCGCTTTCAATGGTATTCTTTTTCAAAAATTGTTGGCTTCTTATTCCAATCAAAACGGTTTCTGGATAAAAACAAACTCTACTTTTTCAATGAATTTATCGTAAAAGTTATAAAAAGAAAAAGCAGATTATTTCAGAAGCCGTTATTTTTAATTGATAATGTCCAATCACACACACACACACACATACACACACACACACACACACACACACACACACACACACACACACACACACACACACACACACACGAAGAAAACTGCGTATTGGCGACATTAAAGCTTAATTTCTGCCAGCAAATGTCACTTGTCTTGTTCAGCTAGCGAAAGACGCTACGTACATTCTAGAAGAATCAAACTCAGAAAATTTTGCAAATAATTAACGTAAAAGTTGCCATTTATCAGGGATAGTGAAAGCTCTGGGTGAAATTTAAACAAAAACACGAAAAAATCATGGCAATTCTTTTTCTTCTGAAGACTTATATAAGAGTTTGTAAAGGAGTTCTACAGATAACGATTTAACCGGTATAGTAAAAAAAATACCATAGCAAAAATATAACTGAAGAAGAAATTAAGGAACAGTTAGATTCTTACGACATAACCCACCGGGTTGATCTAGTGGTGAACGCGTCTTCTCAAATCAGATGATTTGAAAGTCGAGAGTTCCAGCGTTCAAGTCCTAGTAGTCAGTTATTTTTACACGGATTTGAATAATAGATCGTGGATACCGGTGTTCTTTGGTGGTTGGGTTTCAATTGGGACCACACATTTCAGAAATGGTCGAACTGAGACTGTACAAGACTACACTTCATTTACACTAAGATATCGTCATTCATCCTCTGAAATATTATATAAACGGTAATTACCGGAGGCTAAACAGCAAAAAGAAAGAGATTCTTACGACACAATAAAAATGGTGGGAACTACCAGGAAACGTGTGACGCAGATACTGTGGAGAAAGACGAAGGGACAGAGAACAAAAAGTAACGCACTCGGTCAGATACATGCCTTTTTGGAAACGCAGTACACTACGTATAGAATATCAGCCTGAAGTAACGCTGTGACATTCTATTTTATATATCTTGCAGCGAAGAAACTGTATTCGGTACTTTTCAAGAAGATGCCCGCCGAAGAAAGGCGATCTGTAGTTGGCCAGTTAGTCGCTGTAATTTGTCAGTTAGTTGTTAGATGGCGCCATTAAAAGGCTATATTGAAATAAGAAAATAAATAAAATTATAAATATTATCTAACCAAACCTACGCTCGCTAGTTACGGTTTGCGGGCGAACGAAGCATAGGTTAAGTTTGGTTAGATAATATTTATAATTTTATTTTGGTACTTTTGGCGCCATCTAACAACCAACTGACTAACTAAAGCGACTACCTGAGTAACTACTGATCGTCTTTTAATTATCTAGTGGCGGGCATCTTCTTGAAAGTACTGTGTATTCTTCCAAAATAATCATCCTACTATTATTAAACATATAATTTGATACTGCGTTAATTAAACCCTCCTTTTGTAATATACATAATTTTTTACATTTCCAATAATCCGAGTTTGATTGCAATGCGATAAGCTGTAGTTAGAATCCGGGACCTCATCCGGAGTTCCCGGGTTCGAATCCCCGTCAGGCATGGCATATTCACAGACGCTACAAATCATTCATCTCATCCTTTGAAGCAATATCTAACGATGGTCTCGGAGGTTAGATAATAAAAAAGCTGTAGTTAGAATACAAATTGACTTCAATTAAGCGACACTCTTCTGAATTATTGTTATAGAGACGAAGATGTAATTTTAAGCTATTAGATGAAAATAAATGGGCTGCGTTTTTAAGTTATAAAGAAAAATCTTAGTGTGAATAAAGACTCATTACAATCAATATTCAATAATTTTGGAAAATTTCTAAAGAATTCCTGGAGAATAATATTTAAATTATTTTACGACGCATCCACCGCTTGACAGATACTTTTACACCAAAAACTTTACCTGTAATAGTATTAATGTCTTTTCTACGTCACTTTCGTTGCAACGTCATTACTAGAGACCGGATTATATGAATTTGCATATTAAGCCCATTCTCACCGATTATTGCATATTTTCCTTAAAATCTAGTGATGATGTAAATTTTCGCTATATTTAGAATATTTTTGGGTAGGGTACCTTGCTAATAAATAAAATTTTACGCTATAGTCAGTCAAACCTATTAGCTGCACGGCTCTTAGTGCGCACTTCTTTTTCCTATTTAGCCTCCGGTAACTACCGTTAAGATAATACTTCAAAGGATGAATGAGGATGATATATATGAGTGTAAATGAAGTGTAGTCTTGTACATTCTAGGGCTTACTAGGACTTGAACGCTGGAACTTCCCAAATCAGCTGATTTGGGAAGACGCGTTCACCACTAGACCAACCCGGTGGATTCTTAGTGCGCACTTAGCAGCCGCGAAACAGTACCCCTGATTGTTTATTTACAAAAGTAAAGAAAAAAGTTAAATAATTGTTAATTATCGAATTTATCGATATGTTATTCAACTATTTACTAATTATATGCTGATTTTGAAATAAAAAAAAACTGAAAATTACTATTTTTTTATTATTTAAAGTTGCATATTTTGACACTTTTCATACATATTTTAAGTATTTTTCAAGTATATCTGCATGCATATTCAAGCTTTTTACGTTGCATATAATCCGGTCTCTAGTCATAACGGATGTATTGACATGAGATTAATAAAGATTTATATCGCACAGTTAAATTGATTCAAGAGAAAAATAAAATAAATAGTAAATATAAAAAACACAATGTACAGTCTGTTGTAAGAAAAATGAAAAGTTTAACTTACCTTGACTAGATTCTGCAATATTTCACCGTCCAAGAGACTTTTAAGAAAGATGAGATCGGTCTCCGTAGCACCAACTTTACCATTTAATTGATCCATGTTTTCTCTTACATGTTCAAATGCAGCTGCATCAGAAAAAAAACAAACATATTTAATTATACATACGATTTTTATTATACATACGATTTTAATAAACGATACTTATAAGATGGAGTTATAATTTAGCATTATAACAAACAAATAAAAAAAATAAAACTTGCAATTATGTAAATATTATTACAACATTAATAAACAGTCCACAGCTAACTGCATCAACTAATAGTAGCGCGAACTGCATATTCGTGTAGAGTACAACTACACAACAGTACTGACTGTACTGTTGTGTACAGTCACGTTCCAGTAGTACCAGTGAAGTGTTCCAAAACATTATTATTTATTAGACTTTATTATATGCATTTCATATTAATGAATTAATTGATGTCATTTGAATTTCAATGTTTAATAATAAAACATCAGTTTTTCTTCTGCTTAATTACGGCTAGTTTTGTATTAATAATGAATTTTATCTTTTACCCTGCTATTTTGTAATATGAGCAATTGTTTTCTTAAAATACAAGGATGATGAAAATATATCGTACTAAAAAAAAATGTGATGTGGGCATCACATGACTTCCTTTTTCTTTCTTTTTCCTGTAGCTTCCGGAAATTACCATTCAGGTATTACTTCAGAAGATGAATGAGGATGATGTATATGAGTGAAAATGAGGTTTTTTTTTGAGATATGTAGTTAATTGAAACCCAACCACTAAAGAACATCGGTATCCACGATCTAGTATTCAAATCCGTGTAAAAATATAACTGACTTTACTAGGGCTTGAACGCTGGAACTCCCGACTTCCAAATCAGCTGATCTGGGAAGACGCGTTCACCACTAGACCAACCCGGAGGTTTCACATGACTTCCTTGTACGCCTATTAAATTACATATACACATTTTTTTTTAAATTACAAGTACATAAAATTTATTTCATTAACAAAATATTTCTGATATTTTTTCATACTTTATTTTTAAATTGTTGAATTAGTATTTATCTTTTTTTTTATAATCACTGGTTAATAATTATTAATAAATCAATATATTTAAATTAAAAAAAGTTAAAAAAAAAAGAAAATAAGAGTCTGATTCGAACCGATGGGCCTTCCCGTTGTAAGATCAAAATATTTCATTAATAAAATTTTATTTGGCTACAACTCTTCTTTTTACTTTTTTTTTTTTGTTTAACTACCGAGACCAACGTTAGGTATTGTTTCAGAGCATGAGATAGATGATAATTTAGCGTGTGAAAATGCCATGCCTGACCGGGATTCGAACCCGGGACCTCCGGATGAAACGCCGAGACGCTACCACTCGCACTACGAAAGCCGGCTTGGCTATAACTCTGGAACCAATAAAAATAAGTTCCACTTGTGACATATCGTTGAAAAGCTCTCAATGAAGGCTTATTAGTGCAGTTAAGAAGAAGTCCAAAATCCATTTTTATTTTTATTTTCGACTTTTTTGGACACTTTTGGTTCAATCAATTGCAATCAAAAGGGGAGATGCACAGCTAGATGTTACAGCAGTTCTAAATCCAAAATTTCAACATCCAACGGCTAATCGTTTATGTGATTTATGCGAGATACGTACGTACAGACGTCACACGGAAACTAGTCAAAATGGTCGAAATGGATATTTCCTTTGAAATCTGAAAACCGAATTTTTCGCAATTACAATACTTCCTTTACTTCGTACAAGGAAGTAAAAATACTGACACATTGAAAAAAGCTTAAAAAATCAACAAGATCAATGTTTTAATTTTTTTCAGCTTCCTCACCACAAAAATGGCCTCGCAAGAAATCTTTCTGTTTTTGTAAGATTCCTATGTAAAGTAGGAGAAACTAAAACAATTCCACTGAAAAATGTACAACCAATAAAACGTTACCAAGATTTCTTTTTGTTGCTGGTGAGGGTATGAAATTTTATTGGAATATTAATATGAAAAGTTTAAATAAACTAAAAAAATTTCAAAAGATTAAAAAAAAAAAATCGACATTTTTTACCTTTGATTGGCTTCCCAAACCCTAATATTGCATCGAAAGCACCTCCCGGGTTTGTGTAATGCTTAATTGCGGATCCGGTTCCGGGAGGGGAGGATCGGTGAGATATGAGGATTAGTCGGTAGAGCGCAGGCACACATACGCGGACTTTTACAATGACTTGAATTCTAGATCGTGGATACCGGTTTTCTTTGGTGGTTGGGTTTCAATTAACCACACATCTCAGGTATGGTCGAACTGAGAATGTACAAGACTACACTTCATTCACACTCATACATATTATCTTCATTCATCCTCTGAAGTATTATCTAAACGGTAGTTACCGGAGGATAAACAGGAAAAAGAAAGAAAGGCACACATACGCATTCTTTGTAACATCTTGCGGAACCTGTATAAAAATTTTTTTTATAGCTTTCAGCACCACTATGCCTAGGAAAACATTTAAAATATTCGGTTAAAAATATGCAATAAATAAAAAGATAACTTTTTTTTATTTTTGGGGATGGGGAAATTTAGGGGTAAATTTTTTTTTAATGATAGTTAACATACACTATGTACTGAGCTTACTATAAAGTGTGGTTATATCTGCAAAATTTTGAGAAAATTAACCCTCAACCACCCCCCCCCCAATCGCTGGAGATATTGACCCAAAAAAGTTTACCATCAAATTGCCCCATATACATGATTCTCTGTACAGAATTTTACCGAAATCCGTTTATCCAGTCAAAAGTTACTAAGCTTCAAACAAGCCAATATACCAACATTATCCCCCACGCGTTTTGTTCTTTTGGGCTCCCTGGGTGATGAAACGTCAAGAAATGAAAAAAACACCATTTTTTAAATGATAATCATACTTTCCTGGTGTCATAGCTCCAGAGCTATGATACCAGAAAAGTAGTAGGTCAAATAACACTGTTAACTTCTAATATTTAAATATTTATAAAGGTAGTTTCTTTTATTCGGATTTGAATGCTAGATCGTGGATAACGGTGTTCTTTAGTGGTTTTTTTTCCCGATGAGTCGGAGGAACCCCATTTACGGGCGAAGTATCGGACTCGCTAACAGGTTCCGCAAGATGTTACAAAGAATGCGTATGTGTGCCTTTCTTTCTTTTTCCTGTTTATCCTCCGGTAACTACCGTTTAGATAATACTTCAGAGGATGAATGAAGATGATATGTATGAGTGTGAATGAAGTGTAGTCTTGTACATTCTCAGTTCGACCATACCTGAGATGTGTGGTTAATTGAAACCCAACCACCAAAGAAAACCGGTATCCACGATCTAGAATTCAAGTCATTGTAAAAGTCCGCGTATGTGTGCCTGCGCTCTACCGACTAATCCTCATATCTCACCGATCCTCCCCTCCCGGAACCGGATCCGCAATTAAGCATTACACAAACCCGGGAGGTGCTTTCGAGCTCGGGGGATCCAGAGTCCACGTGCTTTATCACCGTCGCCCATCCACGCATGGGCGAACGAACGACGGCTCCGCAGGGGGCTCTCCCTCACCCCTTCACTCTCCGGTCTTTTTCTTCATCTTCTCCAGAATCTTTTCAGGTTCTCTGGTGGTTGGGTTTTATTTAAATCACGCGTCGTTTATAGAATAAAGTGAACACCCAATCTGAAGACCGCATTGAATTTATTTTAGTGCATGGTCAGCCTGAGTCTGTAAAAGACTACACCTCACACACTCGTCACAAACAAAGGACGCGGCTGCCAACGTGCCCCGTATCTAAAAAAAAAAAAAAACTGCATGGGATATCTGGAGACTACCGGAATATTCAAAAAGAAATAAATAAAATCTATTTAAATTAGATAATGATGAGAACATTCCATAAAACAATTTCGTAATTAATAGAATGATAAAATGGGACTTAATCAAAATGACTAACTAAAGTACAAATTTGATTTTTTTAAAAGAGTAACTTGCTTTAAAATTATGCATCACATGCAATTTCACCAAATAAGTCACAGATATTTATACACTACAATATGAATTAAATTACAACTGTATTACTAAAACCTTAAAAATATTACACTTTAATTTCATATTATAAAAAAAAAAACAACATCTTTTTATACATTTCCATTTGAAAGGAAATATTTGTTTATAAGTTATGTTATAAGTATTTCTATTTTACAACTATAATAAATGAAGTGTACGCAAATATACTTTTATGATGATGCATGAATGACAAAAATAATTCCTTATAGCATAATAGAATAAAGTGAACCTCAATCTGGAGACCGTATTGAATTTATTTCAGAATATACAAAACGCCGTTACTCAAATTCCATTCTAGATTTTATAAACAAATTGAAAGAAATAAACTTTTATTTTAAAAATCATATACATTAAAATACATCCGCTTTGTAAAATGAAAAAAAAAAAAGAATTATTTACAAAACTAAATCTACCACAAGTAATTTACTTAATAGTCCGATGTATGGTTATTTATATTTATATTTATATTTAAATATAAATATGTTTGTTTTAAAAGAAAAACCAACATCAATTTAAAGTTACAGAAGTAAATTGACGTAACAAATTCAATTCTTATTACGTTACTTCAAAATAGTTTATTTCAAAATACAACATTTAAAGATACACAAAATTCATTTAAATCTATTTTCTAATATATTTTTCACTAATAGTCAAACTGTTTGTGAAAGCTAACTGACAGCTACGAAAATTAACATACTATTACATGACGGATGCATAAAAAACTAATTACCAAGCAGGAAATCAATCGGGGATATCCAGTACATACCCAGTTGTTCGAATTAAACTATTATCATATTTTTGGCAGTTCGATAAGGATATTGACGGATTAATAAACGAAGAAATTTCTTACAAATATAATTTATTATTCTAACGACTTAACGACTTATTAATAATATTAATATTATTAATATTAAAAAAATAAATTATAAAATAGTAATAATAATGATAATATCTATATATATATATATATATATATATATAACATCTGATAATTCAAATAAAAAAATATGAAGTGGACACCACATGACTTCCTTGTACGCCAATTAAATTACATTATACACATTTTTGAAAGTATATGTTTGGACTGTAGCTTTATATGGATGAAACTTGGACGATCCGAGTACCTGAGAAGAAAAGAATGGAAGCTTTTAAAATGTGGTGCTATAGGAGAACGTTAAAAATCAGATTGGTGGATAAAGTGACAAACGAAGAGGTGTTGCGGCAAACTGATAAAGAAAGAAGCATTTGGAAAAATATAGTTAAAAGAAGAGACAGTCCAGATATTAAGGCATCCTGGAATAGTCGCTTTAGTATTGGAGGGATATGTAGGTGGGAAAACTTCTGGAGGTAGGTAACGTTTGGAATATGTAAAACAAATTGTTACGGATCTAGCATGTAAGGGGTATACCAAAATGAAATGACTGGCATTAGATAGGGAATCTTGGAGAGCTGCATTAAATCAAATGACTGGATACAAAAAAAAAAATACAAATTTCTTTGAAATGGAAAGTACATAAAATTTCATTTCATTAATAACTTCTGATATTTTTTTATTGTTATTATTGAATTATTATTTAACGTAAAACATTTTTTTGCAATCAGAGGTTAATAATTATTAATAAATCAATATAAAAAAAAAAAATATATATATTAAAAAAAAAAAAAAGCTGACGAAGTTGATTCGAACAGATGTGCCTTCCCCTTGTAATATCCAAATATTTCATTAATTAAAATTTTATTTGGCTATAACTCTGGAACCAACGAAAATAAGTACCACTTATGATATATCGTTGAATAGCTCTTAATGACAGCTCATTACTGCAGTTAAGAAAAAATCCAAAATCCAGATTTGTTTTGGATTTTGGGCTTTTTTTTGGACACTTTTGGTTCAGTCGACTGCAATCAAAAGAGAAGGTGCACAACTAGATTTAACAACAGTCCTAAATCCAAAATTTCAACATCCTACAGCTAATCGTTTTTGAGATAAAAACGATTAGCCGGCGATTGGCCGAGATACATACGAGATGTATACGTACATATTTACAGCCGTCACACCAAAACTAGTCAAAATGGATTCAGGGATGGTTAAAATGGATATTTCCGTTGAGATATGAAAACTGAAAACGCGTGCAGCTTCCTATGTACGCATGCGCACAACAGCCAAACACCATGCCATTGTGAAGCGCACAGTTCCACACAAACATTTTTGTATATTTTCATAATCTTGGGGATAGCTACTGACAAGAATAAGCTTAAGGATTATATATTGCACAAGAATAAAGAAAATAATTAAAGAAAAAAGACTCATTATATTAAATGTTATCGATAGTGGAAATAGGGGTGCTGTAGTTCTACAGTGCCTATATGCGAGCCACCACTGCAATTAAGAGACATTGAAGAACATATTTTTGTATTTTACTACCCGTAAAAGGTAGTAGTAATTATTTTGATTTTTACCTCTTATTTTGTTTATCAAGCTTTATTCTTTATTAATTCTGTAAGGCAATTCTAAAAGCAATTTAATTTAAAATTAATAATGCTTATGTAACTTTAATCAGTAAAATTCTAAATAACACGTTAAATTGTGTGCAATCATTACCGTATACTGTTTTGTATATGTGTATATCTCCTCATTTTTCGTTCGTTAATACTGATTAATACAGCCTTAGGGTGCCGGTCCCAAAGTGGTCTAATTATTTGAAATCCACTATATACGAGCAGGTAAGGTTTTAGATTAAATGTAGAAGTATATAAATATTAAAAACCAAATAGTGTTTTATTTTTTTATATTTTTTTTGTTAATAGATGCAAGCATTATAAATAATATAATTATATACATACGTATAAAATATGTAACTAACAAAAAATGGAATGACCATATAGTGATAAGGAACGTCTTAACATCATATAATTGATTAGTAAAACTTACGCAGCGGTTCAGATTTTCTTTAAAGCTCCCCTCTGCCTTAAAAAAGACTCTTTCACCGTTTAAACAGTTTAAAATACCTTCCTCCTAAATAGAATCGTCTTAAACGGTGAAGAACATACCTGTTTCTTTTCGAATTTAACTTTAACTAACTTTATAAAAATACAAATTTTTATAGAAGTATTTATATATTTTTTTATAAAACGAAATAAAATCCGTAAGTTGTTTTTTCACTATTGTGAAAAACAGCGTATCTTATAGATTAAGCACAACAACTATTAATTAAAATTGGTTCAATAAATACATTAGCATGAATTAATAATTAATTCATAAATTTCTAAAACAACACAGATCGATCTTAGTAAAATAATACGTATTATACTTTCGATGAATTTTTAATTAATACTAATTAAAAAGGCCCTGAATTTTCTGCTTCGAGTTCAACATGCACGCAAATATAATTAAAATAATTTTCATTAACGCTTTATTAATTATGAATCTTTTTTAACCCTCAAAGGAACGGAGACGTTATATGCTTTTCGGTTAACAGGTTTTGTGTGTGTGTTTGCGTGTATGTCTTACCAGTTTCCTAAAAAACTACAGGACCGATTTTAATGCGATTTTTGCGTTACATAGGTATAATTTCAGAGCAACTTCATAGACATGTTTTATGGTTATAGGTCACACCAGGGGGCGCTGCAGTAGATATGTTCTCTAAAACGGCTGGGCCGATATTGATGCAGTTTTTTTGCATTACATAGTTATCACCTCGAGCAGGTTCTTAGATTAGTTTTAAAGATATTAACTACCAGGAGGTGCTGCAGTAGATATATTTCTTCAAAACGCTTCGTGTGTTAAAATTTTTAATTTTATCACTACTTATTACTATTTTCATATAATTTACCTTAATTATTTCATGTGTTTTATACCATAAATAAAACACCTGGGTTTTGTGCTTTGTTACATGTACACTTTCATGAATTTCATATTTTAAATAATTAATGTTAACTTTAATCCCATCTATTTTTAATTCGTTGTACGATGTAAAGGAAGTATTGTGATCGCGAAAAATTTCGGTTTTCAGATTTCAACGGGAATATCCAGTTTGATCATCCCTGAATCCATTTTAATCAGTTTCACCGTGACGTCTCTACGTACGTACGTATGTATTTTATCTTGCATAACTCAAAAATGATTAGCCGTAAAATGTTGAAATCTTGGATTTAAGACTGTTGTAACATCTAATTATGCACCTCCCCTTTTTGATTGCAATCGATTGAAGCAAAGATGTCCACAAAAAGCACAAAATCAAAAATAAATTTGGATTTTGGACTTTTTCTTAAATGTAGTAATAATAGAGCTTTTCAACGATATATCATAAGCGGTACTTATTTTCATTGGTTTCAGAGTTCTAACCAAATAAAACTTTTAATTAATGACATATTTGGATCTTACAAGAGAAAGACACATCGGTTCGAATCAGACATCATCTCCTTTTTTTTAACTTTTTTTTAATTTACTATAATGATTTATTATTAATAATTATTAACCTCTGATTGTAAGACAAAATTTACGATAAATAATAAATTCAATAACAATAAAAAAAAATATGAAAATATATCAGAAGTTATTAATGAAATAAAATTTTATGTACTTTTAATTTTAAAAAAATGTGTATATGTAATTTAATAGGCGTACAAGGAAGTCAAGTGGTGTCCACATCAAATTTTTTATCTTGTAATTAAGTATGAATTTTGTGATTCTATTCTATTCGAGGTTTTACTATGGCTTTCCTTTATCCATCCAGGCAAATATAGTGTAATTCATTGTTTTTCAACTGTGAAGAAGCATATGTAACGGTTCTTGACGGCATCTATAAAATGTGTTATTAAAGCAGAGAGCAGAATAGACGACTTATCTACTTTATCACAAAAATTATTTATTTAAACTAGAAAATTCTGAAGGAATAAGTGAAAAGGAAAAACACGCTTAGAATAAAATTTGATACATCAATTGACATCTTTAATACAGAGTGGATCTACAGAAGAAGATTTGTTGTAAAACAATTTAATAGAAATGTTTTAGTTTTCAGAAAATAGTCTGAATTCATAAGAAAAAATAATATAATCATACGAAAAACAAAGATTGTAAAAATAATTAAATTAACTGACATCGAAGTTTAACTGAATTATCAAAAGCCAGTATGATTCTAACCTAAGTCATCAATATTACAGCTTTCAAGGAATGCTTTAATTTTATTAGTTTTTGAAATGGTATCGACTGTACGGTTGTTAAGCATTAATAAATTCCGACACATGCATTGAACTCGTGAACCCAAATTGAATATAATCTGTCGTTCTTATTTCGTTGACGTAATAGGGAACCAGTGCATTGAACTTGGCATTATTTGTTGGCATTTTCCCTTACATTATACGATTTAATTTTATAGGGTACTACTATCGAATTAAAAGGAAAAATCTGATGTGGACACCACATGACTTCCTTGTACGCGTATTAAATTACATATGCACATTTTTAAAAGAATACAAAATTTTATTTCACTAATAACTTTTGATTTTCTATTAACTTCTGAACTTTCTATTTTTTTATTTTATTGTTATTATTGAATTATAATTAATCATTTTTTTTTTGCAATCAGAGGTTAATAATTATTAATAATTAAATTAAATGAAATTATTCAATAATTTAATAATTCAATCAAAATTAAAAAGTTAAAAAAAGAAGTCCGATTAGAATCGATATGCCTTCCCCTTGTAAGACAAAATATTTCATTAATTAAAATTTTATTTGGCTATAACTGTGGAACCAATGAAAATAAGTACCACTTATGATATATCACTCAAAAATTCTCAATGAGAGCTTATTATTGCAGTTAAGGAAAAGTCCAAATTTATTTTTTTTTGGATTTTGGGATTTTTTGGACACTTTTGGTTCAGTTGATTGCAATCGAAAGGGAAGGTGCACAACTACATGTTACAACAGTGCTAAATCCAAAATTTCAGCATTCTACCGCTAATCGTTTTTGAGTTATGCGAGATATATTCGTACGTACAGACGTCACGCCGAAACTAGTAAAAATGGATTCATGAATGGTCAAAATCTGGGCTGAATCAGGGATGGTTGAAATCTGAAAACCAAAATTTTTCCCGATCACAATACTTCCTTTACTTTGTACAAGGAAGTAAGGAGATCTAAGAAAGAAAATTTTATAACGTTTAAAATCATTTGTATTTCAAACAATAATCCACAGCTATATAAATTACAACTTCTATTTGCGGTTTTTACGCGTCATTAATTCTAAACGCGACCGTAATCTATTTTTAAACTTACTTCCTTCGTAAAATAGAATTGTAGTAAAAATACTTTCAAAATAAAGGAATTTTATAAAAGTCCAGGACGTTTTTCAAAACGTAGCTGTGATTAGCATTTATTTTTCCCCACATACCTACGAGTATTAAAAAGCTTGAAACTCAAGGTTTGGCGTTGGCTGAATCTATTCAGTTAATAAATAAAATCCGCTAAATGAACTCCGCATTGTTAAGAGGTATTCCCGTGTATCTTAAAGAAAAATTTGAAAACATTTTGAACAATAACCCAGGCTTTAAACCTTTGTGTCAAATCGATAGTTTTATTAACGGGACGGATGAATTTTTTTCCAGAAACAAAAAGTGCTAACATAACTCCCAAATTCAAATACTGTCCAGTTACCTCAGTAGAAGTGGAGCAATCCTTTTCCACTTACAAAAATATTTTGAGTGACCGAAAATACAATCTTACTACCGAACATTTGGAACAGTACTTGATTGTTTACGTTTACAACAGTAACAAAATGTTAAATAATTGTTAATTACCGAATTTATCTATATGTTATTCAACTACTTACTAACTGTATGCTGATTTTGAAATTAAAAAAAAAAAAAAAAAAAATTACTATTTTTTTTATTATTTAAAATTGCATATTTTGACACTTTTCATGCATATTTTAAGCATTTTTCATGCATATTTCAAGCTTTTTATGTTGCATATAATCCGGTCTCTAGTCATAAATAATAATTAACAAAACTCTATATATAGGTGAATTAAAAAAAAAAAAACACAAAAAACATTAATCATGGAAATGGGTTTCTTCGCTTCCTACTTATAATAGAATAACACATTTTCAAAATCCATGTAATAAACTTTGATCAAAAGTAACTTTATAAATAAAAATAACTTAAGACCTTCACCTAAAAATAAGGTACGATTTTAAACATTAACAATTTTAATAGTAAACTATTGTCTGAAATGTAGTATTTCATCAGTTAGCTATTGGATGATAATCAAAACAAGTTGAACAATACGTAAAAAAAGAGGAAAAAAATAGAGAATAAATAACTTGTATATTTACTTCTACTTTAAAAATTTCTCGATATGTTCAATTCAAAGTTCAAAGCTTATACTTTTCGACTAATCAATCATTTTTAACACACACGCAGACACACACAACTTTTGCATCTGGATAATTTCTCATTAATTTCTGAATGATTTTTTTCTAATTTATAATATATAGCCGTTTAATTAATTATTTTTAATAACCTCATACAAAATGTATTAATAAAATATGGGAACACTTAAATAACTTATCAAAAATGTTTATACAAACATTTTATAAAATCACTTTTATAAAATGTTTGTATAAACAATAGAGATATTTCAACTTACCAACAATTTTTTAACGTATTATCCAAGCGCTTTCAGAGTCATTTTTCCATCATCAGGGATTATTTAGAACTATGAATTTTTATCCGTGCATATAGTGTTATATATATGATTACACTGACAGACAAAAAACGTTTTTTTTAAT
Source organism: Lycorma delicatula (assembly GCF_047948215.1). Taxonomy (NCBI): domain Eukaryota; kingdom Metazoa; phylum Arthropoda; class Insecta; order Hemiptera; family Fulgoridae; genus Lycorma; species Lycorma delicatula. Next base: position 43,398,551 of record NC_134456.1, on the reverse strand, counting down.
TTTTTTCAAAGTGTGATACCATTTCTTTAATTGCTTTTTTGCGTACATTACAAATCTGTAAATACAGTTTTTCTATCGCCATTAGTTTTCAATAAATTACGCTTCAAAAAAAAATTAAGGGAAAATATATTTATAATCTTTAAAATTTATAATTTTGCATGGCCATACCTGTTAGAAAATTTTGCTGATGCTTTTCTTTTATAAATAGTCCCGGACACAAACCAAATTAATGTCCAAAAGTAATCGGCTAGCATGCCGGTATTCCATTTCCTTTTGTAGCGGCTTTCTATCCCAAAATGTCTTTGTGGAATCGTTCATCCTGTTCGTCACTTCGAAAAAAATCCAGATGTGAGTGGTGGAAATGTATTTTCAAATACATTAAATTACATCCCATAGCTCTGTATGAAGTAAGAAATTGATTAACAATATCGCGGTAATTGTCGGATTTTTGTTTGCCGAGAAAACTTTTGCAAACGCCTTTAAATGAAGCCCTAGCTGCTCTTTTTACATTACTCAACATTGAGTTAAATACATCACCTTTGTTTGATCAACTCTCTTATTTGAGGACCAAGAAATATTCCTTCTTTAATTTTTTCTTCACTTACATTCGGAAATTTCTGCCAGATGTACAAAAATCCGGGACTATCCTTTTTTTCTTCATTGCTTTTACAAAATTTTTCATTAGTCCTAGCTTGATATGGAGAGGAAGTAAAAATATTTTTTTTGGTTCAACTAAGGGCAACGTGAATGATATTTTTCCCATTTGGAGTTGTTGTCTCAGTTCTTCCACTCTTTTATAACATAATGTTTATCCCTAGCTCGGCTGCCCCCATTCGCAAAGAAAACACATGTACTGAGTACAACCTAACTGCATGCCTAACAAAACTGCTATAACTTTCAAATCACCACATATGTTCCAGCTATGTTTAGTATAATTTATTTTTTCAAGAACGTCTTTCATCACATCAAGTCTCTTTGAAATGAATACCACAAGCGACTGGTATCCAAGGATATTTGTTACCGTTGTATAGTAGAACCGCTTTTAAACTACACTTGGACGAATCTATGAAAAGGCGCCAGTCCTCAGGTTTATGAACTTGTCCTAAGTGTAACATAAGCTCGTCAATATTTGTGCCATAAAACAAATTATTTTCATCAATAAAGTACTGAGAATGTTTTTTTTGTCGGCTTTGAAAGCCCAAAACTTTTGTATTTTTTTTTTAAAAGTAAATTCCAACCTTGCAGCCTTGATCCTAACAGTTCAGCTTGATTTTTTACTAAATTTAAATCCCTATCCATATCATTTAATTCACCTTGTGATATAAGATGTGGCTTATTGGAAGATAATTCAAAATCAAAATCATTGTTGTCTTTTCAATACTGCCTCATTCTTTATCGCTGCTTTCGAAACATACATTCACACGTGGCTGAGGAACCGGAATAATTTCACTGCGAGGTACAGGCCTGATTACAGATTTTAATGAATATATTTTAAAGTATCTTTAGATTTTTTAGAAATTCCAGACACACTTGTTAAACGAAAGTAAAAGTCGGTTATATGATCCCTTGGTTCACCCCAAACCATAGGTACATATATAATAATATGTGACTATAATATGATTTAATTCTTTATCTAGTGTTGTTCATTTATAGCTTACAAATTATGTTCACAAGGTTAAACATTAAAAAAATGAGCTAATAAAATACAATATAGGAGCTTAAAATGCTAACTATACGTTGAAAAATGAAAAAAAAATGCTAAATTAAAATTTAAACATTTTTCAAAAATGGTGGGTGATAGAAAGATTCTGAGTTCATATACGTTTTCAGCATCAAAAAACAGATTAAAATCCTGAATCACACAACTAAAGACGATTAGCCATAGAATGTTGAAACTTTGGATTTAGGACTGTTATAATATCTAGCTGTCCACCTCCCCTTTTGATTGCAATCGACTCAACCAAAAGTATTCAAAAAAGCCCAAACTCAAAAAAAAAAAAATTGATTTTGAACTTTTTCTTAACTGCAGTAATCAGCGCTTATTGAAAGGTTTTAAACGGTTTATCATATGTGGTACTTATTTCATTGGTTTCAGAGTTATAGCCAAATAACATTTTAATTAATGAAATATTTGGGTCGTACAAGAAGAAGGCACATCGGTTCGAATCCGACTTATTCCCTTTTTTTTAATTTAAATATACTGACTTATCAATTATTATTAGCCTGTGATTGTAAAAAAAAATACAATAAATAATAATTCAATATCAAAAAAAAAATTGACAAAATATCAGAAGTTATTGCTGAAATAAAATGTTATATACTTTTAAAAATGTGCATATGTAATTTAATAGGCGTAAAAGGAAGTCACGTGGTGTCCACATCAAATTGTTTTAGTTTACTTTTAACAGGATTTGAAATCCATTGTATGCTTGTCGTTTGATTTTAACAAAAGACCCTATTAAAAAATGATTTATCTGAGACTGAGGAAAGCCTCAACTACTTTTAGGTTTTACAACATGCAGAAGTATTAATTCCCCCCAAAAAAGTTAATTAAAAACAATATATTTCTGTAGGGGTGAAGAAAATTAATAACTTCACTATTTTTTATACGTCATAGGTTTTTGAAACGTAAAATAATTTTCTTTTTTTTTACACACATTCCAATATCATTTAACATTTAATATTGTAATAAATAAGAGATATAAACAAAATACAAAAGGGCAACAATTTATTTATTTAGTTTTCTAAAATGTTTATATTTTTAAACAATGATATTTCTATAATTTTGCTTAACTGGCTTAAGCGTCTCTATAAGCTACGGGAGGCGGTTACAAATTTTTAAATGTAAATTAAATCATAAAGTAATGAAAATTTCTAATTTTTTTAAAATGTAAATTAATTTAAGAAAACTTTCATTTTGGATTTTTGGATTCCTTTTGGATTTTTGGGTTCCTTACGCGTCAAAACACTCAAAATCCGGTGAAAACCGCGGCCCAAATTTGACCAACTACAATACTTTCCCTTCAAGAGCTATAGCGCTATCTAGACGGAAAGTAAAATTCTTTTTAGTAAGTATTACTTACTAAAAAGAATGTTTCTATCATTTTTATTTGAATACAGATAGTTAAATGTTTTCAAACATTGATGTATAATTTCATGCGGGACAATTGTTAAAATACTTAACTACTTAAGGAATTAAATAATCGATAAATAAAAATTTTACCTGTTAAATAATTGTAATAGGCCAATTTTAGTAAGTAGGGTACAGTAATAAAGATGAAAAATGTTTACTAATATATTTCTAGCTTGTTACGTTTGAATGATGGTAAAACTTGTAAATAAAACACTTAAACAGAATCAAAATAGACTGATGTTTAATAGAGTGAATCTAATTACATTTCAACAATACAGCATAATACAACAAACATCACATTAATAGGTTCATTAATTGTGAATAGAAATGTTCATTTTTAGATTAAGATTTCAATTAGAAACAAAAATAATTTTAAAAATCCATACCGATTAATCCAAGTGTTAAAATTACGAACAAAAAATAACTATCCTTTTGAGAAAAAATATTTCTTAATATTTTATTTAAGAAAAAAAATTTTTTCAGCCTACCGGGAAGGTCTAATGGTAAATTCATCGTCACAAATCACTTGTTTAACATTCGAAATCGAAGGTTCTGACTTCGAAGTTGAGAGTTCTAAGGTTAAAATCCTAGTAAAATTCACTGACTTTTACTGATTTGAATGCTAAGCAGAAATACCCTTGTACTTTGGTGGTACGATTAACCGCACATCTCAGGAATGATCGGCCTTTTTCTCTTTTTTATTTCTTTTTCCTGTTCAGCCTCCGGCAATTACCGTTCAGATAATACTTCAGAGTATGAATAAGGATGATATGTATGAGTGTAAATGAAGTATGAAGTGTAGTCTTGTACAGTCTCAGATCGACCATTTCTGAGATGTGCGGTTAACTGAAGCCCAACCAACAAAGAACAACGGTATCCGCAATCTAGTATGCAAATCCGTGTAAAAGTAAACTGCCTACTAGGACTTGAACGCTGGAACTCTCGACTTCCAAATCTGTTGATTTGAAATTACGCGTTCACCACTAGACCAACCCGGTGGGTTAAGGAATGATCTGCCTTCTTTCTTTTCCTGTTTAGCCTCCGGTAACTACCGTTTTTAGATAATTCTTCAGAGGATGAATGAGGATGATATATGTATGAGTGTAAATGATGAAGTGTAGTCTTGTACATTCTCAGTTCGACCATTCCTGAGATGTGTGGTTAATTGAAACCCAACCACCACCAAAGAACACCAGTATCCACGATCTAGTATTCAAATCCGTGTAAAAATACCTGGCTTTGCTAGGACTTGAACGCTGTAACTCTCGACTTCCAAATCAGCTGACTTGGGAAGACGCGTTCACCACTAGACCAATCCGGCGGGTTAAGGAATGATCTGCCTAAGTCAGTACAAGTTTACTCCTCATTTACATGTTATACATATCATCATTATCTCATTGGACCGTGAGGGGTAGCTTATTGTTCACTACTTCAACAGAATGCACCGTGCACATTGTGAATAATAAAATGAATTTATTATTATTTTTTTAATTTACCTTTAATTATAAAATAGTAACACTTAGTTGTCACAATAAATGTATTTTTATAATATGTATCTTAGAAAACAGAAAATAATTAATGCATAATTCTTTTGTGTGTTTTTTTTTGTAGGTAGATTTCATAAGATAGCAGCTACCTATTGTAATGTTATATTCGACTTCCGCAAAAATTTCGACATATCTTCACGTTTCATATCCGCCAGACCCCAAAACCACCGTCAGTTCAAAATTTTATATATACATTTATATATATATTTCACTTTCTTGTGGACACGATAACTGCGGTAATTTAGTGCCAATCACTTTCAAATTGCTATATAAAATATAACGACCTAAAATCTCAGTAGAGTTCCTTAATGGCCAAAATCGGACCATGGGGATGCTATTTCGAAAAAACAAAATATCGCTACAACTTTCTTCTTAAGTAAAATATCGAATTCGTTTATAGTTCCTACTACTCTTTGTATAACGGCCTAAAAATTATCTAAGTAAAGTTTTTTGATAATACCAACCATTCGCCCAGAGGGTGGAAAAAATTGGGTTTCAAAGACAAAAAAATTATACCTCCCTTAATAGGCACAGTATCAAATCGGTTTAAAGCGGTCGTTAGTCCTCTAAAAATTACCTAAAACTTTTGTCTGAAATAATTTTTGATATGACCAACCATTACGGCAAGGGATGACCAAAATGTTGCTAGAATTTCAGAAGAGGGGGCTTATCGTATGCTAAACATGTTAAACTTTTTTTCACATGCAACCATTGTCGTACTGAGTAAATTTGAAGTTTTTCTTAACTTTATGGTGGAAATATTTTTTATCTCCTACTTAGCATGGTGAAATCTACCTCCGCCTTCCGGCGTACCGTAAGGGATTTTTTGTTTTACAATGGAACATTAGCAGATTTGTAAAAACTGGAACAGTGACATTAAAAGGAAACTCATTAGAGCTATCTTAATCGGTTATTTTACAGTTTAATGCCGTCAAAATTAATTTAGTCAAACATTAGGCAGACATTTTTAGGTATTTTTAAATGATTTTATTTGAAATGTAATATCATAATATTCGAGGAACTATTTACAGAAATTTTTATTGGAAATGCTGAATTATTCTCAAGTTTAAAGTTAACTAAGAGCCCCATAATAGGACATCATATTAATTTTGGAATGATTCATACAGTGGGGCGCTTATTATCCGAACTCCGATTTTCCGCATGTCCTGACAATTCGGACTGCTTAATCCGCCTTAGGAAATTTTAAATTGAATACACAATTAAAAAATATAAAAAAACAGCTGACAACACAACAGTTATAGGACTTCCCATTACCCGGCTCTTTTTTCTGATGTACGGTTACACTCACATACACACGTAATTAAAAATATTTATCGTTTTATTTAAATTAATATTTTTTCGTTTATTAAATTCTATGATTCTAACTAAAGTGCGCGCGCATACTGTATTCAATTCGCGCGGGTGTGACAGTATTAGCGGCGACAGTCGGCACTAACTAAACTAAATGTAATTTCACAACTTTCACAGAACAAATTTCTCTTATTCGGTCGGCAGAGTGGTGTAACCGCGAGGCTTAACGCACCAACGAGTCAACCGGGCCATCGAGTTCGAGACCCAGCTACACCTTTTTTAACCTTTAAATATTGCTCTTTTATTTAATTCTACCGCTCACCTGTGACGTCACAGTATTAAAAATGACTACAACAGCATTTTTTGGGTGAGAGTGCGATTATTAAATTTTTTTTTTGCAAGTATTATTTTTTAATTAATAATTAATGTGCCTAGGAAAAATATGACCTTAATTAGGCGATATCTTGAGATATTGTGAGTGACCTTGCTCTACAGTCTCACCCCCTTGACCTTTAAGGTGAAAATTTAATGGCATCAATGCCCCAAATATAGAAGTATTTCGATCGAATTTGGTAAAAATCGGTCCAGTAGTTCTGGAGATATAAGATGATTTAGAGGCCAACACCGAACACACGTATATACGAAGATCCGGAAAATTTCTATCCGATTTTTTTGGGTTTCATAGGTGTTAAAACGTTAACCCATCGGGTTGGTAACGTACCAGCGTTCCAATCCAGCGTTCCAGCGTTTATTATGATATTACATTTCAAATAAAATTAAACTCAACTCCAGTGACTCAAGTTCCAGCGTTTAAATCCTAATAAAGGCAGTTACTTTTATACGGATTTGAATACTAGATCGTGGATACCGGTATTCTTTAGTGGTTGGGTTTCAATTAACCGCATATCTCAGGAACGGTCGAACTGAGACTGTACAAGACTACACTTCATTTACACTCACACATATCATTCTCTGAAGTAATACCTGAACGGTAATTCCCGGAAGCAAAACAAGAAAAAAGAAAAGGTATCAAAACGTCAAGATCCGGTGAAAACCTTATATGGTTAACCAAATTAGACCAATTACCATATTTTTTCCTTCTAGAGCTATGGCACTGCTGTAGCGTTATCTAGACGGGAATGTGTAATAAATATATATATATTTATCAATGCAGAATTCATTTATTTATATAATCTATATAAATTTATGCAGTATATAAATCGACACGTGGGCAGATGCACGTATTTATTTAAGTCTTTTTTCACGTAAAAACATAAAAAAATAAATTGATTTCAGAGCATTATAAATTTGTAACATGTGCAAACAAACGCTCACGCAACACAGATTCATCTTTATAGCTTTTTTTACCGCATATATATATTTTAACTGTGTTTAACATAATCGTTAAACGCAGATTTAAATATAATAAAATGTAAAAGTACTATAATACGAGAAACCGTTAGCTTAAAAATAATTTTTATTTCCTTTTTTATGATCTAGATAAAGCCTATTTACAGTAAAAATGATAAAAGTTATCTTTCATCAATAAGAACATACAAAAAGTAATGCATGATTTTCATTCATTTAATATTAAAGAACAGAATTGCCTTTCATAATAAAACATCAGAGATTAATCTAAATAAACAGATATAACTGAATGAATGAATTACTGTCTGTCCATTCGATTCAGTAGCCTACATTAAGGAATCAATGCACGTTTTGATGAACTACAGTTTACAACGTACAGTTTACATGGTGCATACATATGTATATATAAATTCTTATCTTCTAATTTATATTAATTTTTTCATTTAAATCATAATAGATCTTTAGTTTATAATATAAGTTTAGTATAAAATACCATCTTTTCTTAATTTGCCGGCCTCCGTGGCGCGAGTGGTAGCGTCTCGGCCTTTCACCCCGAGGTCCTGGGTTCGAATCCCGGTCAGGCATGGCATTTTTCACACACGCTACAACACCTTCATCTCATCCTCTGCGGAATGAATTGCTTGACTGCGAATCCCGAGGTAAAAAAAAGCCTTTCTTAATTTAATAAATAGTTTATTCCCATACTTCCGAAAAAATATCCTACATCTCTCTGATTTACAACTGTTTCTATAATATCCTCTTAATTTACTGTTATAATAGATAATAATTAATGGTTCGAACAAGAAAAAATATACTTACTGTTAAAAACAAAGATTTCCTGGCAATGATAAATTAAGCGTACTAATAATTATTTGCTGGAAATTAAAAGTAGGGGTCCAATTTTATTAGTTCAAATTTAAACTTGATCACGATTTAAAGAACAGGTATTTTACCGATAGTAATATACGGAGTTTCAATAATTCTAAATTTTGTAGTAAGAGAAGCAACTTTCAATTTTATTCCTTATCGGGAGCTAAAATTCGTCTTTTTTTCTATGAGTAAATACAGACAACATGAAAATTTAATTTATTTTAGAGGAAAACTAGCTACCCGTCACACCTTCGCCCGCGATATGTGGTTACTTGCGTTTCCCGTAGTGGTCAATCTCTTTATTTTATATTTATTAGTCAAGTAACCGGAGGCAGGTACAGCCAGTTGCACATACAGTAACGGAGGCAGTGGCTGTGGTGGTTGAGCCACAGGCGCCGTATATCTATACACCCCTTAAAAAATCGAAATAAAAAAATCTGAAAATGGTTTTTAAATATTTATCTGAAGAGTAATATTTATCTGCAAGCGCAAATCTACTGAATATCTCGTTTACTATAGTCGAGATTGGGAAAATTTACAATTATTATACAAAAATTTTTTACCTTTCTTCATCCCTTTTCAAGATTGAATTTCAAAAATCTAGAAAATGGTTTCTTGGCATGCACTCACCAAAAATCAGGTTGTTTTCATTTTTTACAGAGAAATTAAAAAAAAATAGGGTTTCCAAAAAAAATTCAAAAAACAATTTTAACCCTTAAAATTCAGAATGAAACTAAAAAAAAGTGGTTTTCAGATGTTCCTAATCAATCAGTTCAAATCCAGCTCACACAGTGATAAACACTCACAGTTCACAATTCATTAAAGTTTGTGATTCAACCGGTAAACCTCCACTACTACAAATCCTATCCTACTAAAGGACATTTGTATTTGTGTCTGTGTATATGTCCATTCCCCTTAGCTTAGCCCGGAATGTACCGATCACTAGCGGAACATCCCGATTCGTTAGTGCATGTCTCGTGGTGATTAACGATATATTTTTACTTCCTTGTACGAAGTAAAGGAAGTATTGTGATTGCGAAAAATTTCGGTTTTCAGATTTCAACGGAAATATCTATTTTGACCATCCTTAAATCCATTTTGACTAGTTCCGGTGTGACGTCTGTACATACGTATGTATTTATTTACGTATGTATCTCGCATATCTCAAAAACGATTAGCCGTAGGATGTTGAAATTTTGGATTTAGGATTGATGTAAAATCTAGATGTAGACCTCCCCTATTGACTGCAATCGACTGAATCAAAATTTTTTGGATTTTGCACTTTTTCTTAACTGCAGTAATCAGCTCTCATCGAGAGCTTTTCAACGATATATCATAAGTGGTACTTATTTTCATTGGTTCCACAGTTATAGCCAAATAAAATTTTAATTAGTGAGATATTTGGATCTTACAAGAGGAAGGCACATCGGTTCGAATCAGACTTCATCTCCTTTTTTTTATTTAAATATATTGATTTATTAATAATTATTAACCTCTGATTGTAAAAAAAAATTTACGATAAATAATTCAATAAAAATAACAAAAAAAATTATGAAAAAATATCAGAAGTTATTAATGTAATAAAATTTTATGTACTTAAAAATGTTTATATGTGATTTAATAGGCGTATAAGGAAATCATGTGGTGCCACATCAAATTTTTTTGATTATGTGATTGTTTTTATTCACAATATAATGAACTATAACCAAAAAGTAGGCACCTGAATATACCGATCACTAGCGGAAAATCCTGAATCGTTAGTATAAATTCTAGAGTTAAATTTCTAATTTAACTTTCGTTATATCAATAATCACCAATCAAAAAATATGTATATTTTTACACAAGAGGCAATCAATTGAACACCTAATACTCCTATTCCGAGACGCCGCCCGGCAGAGCAACCCGCTTGGAAATATATACAGCAGCTACGTCTATAAATAAATGTTTTTTTCGAGACGAAATATATCCAAAAACCTTCTTAGTTATGCCAAGAAACACAGGTAAAAATTTAATAACGTTGGATCAAATAGTTTTTTTTTGTTTACCAATAACAAAAAAAATCCCTCTTCCTTTTTACATAATAGTATACATAAAAATAGATTACCTAACATAAATTTAATTCTATTATTATGTAATATTATTCATTCGACTGTTTCGAATCATTCAATTTAATTCTTGTTCACAGTTCATTAATTCAATTCATTAAAGTTTATGCTTCAACCTTCACTACTATACTATAGCTTGTTTTTCGAGATGAAATATATCCAAAAACCTTCTCAGTTATGCCTAGAAACACGGGTAAAAATTTAATAGCGATAGGTCGGGTAGTTTTTTATTTATTCCGAACAAAAAACACTTTTCCCTTTTCAGTTCTAAAGGAAATAAGGCTATTACAATTTAAGAAGGAAGTAGTAAGTACCTCTGAACGGAGAAAATATTACTTAATTATTTAATGCAATAAAGTCGTTCAACTAAAAATATGCTCCATCACTCGTTAGTTTATAATAAACGAATATTTTTTTAAAGTGCATACATTGGTGAAAGATGGATAAAGTAATGTGGAAGATGTTGGTACCACTGGAGCTGGAGTGGGAAGGGAATATTGACAGCACATTTGAGAACTGCCAGTCCGTGTCGAAAATTGGCTTATGAACAAGGTTGCGTAATCGTATGTTTTTGTTTGTTAAGGTATGATTAACTGTTGAAGAACGTGTATTTGTTGTGCAAACTTATTTAGAGATGAAATCTCGTTGTGTGTCGGGGAAAGTCCAGGGAGAAATTTAAAAAGGAAGCACCAGTGAAAAGTGTTATTCAAAAGTTAATTAAAAAATTTCGTGAAACAGGTTCGGTATTAAATCAGAAACCTGGCCGACACAAGTCAGTTTTAATCATTGCAAATCAGCTGATTTGGAAGTCGAGAGTTCCAGCGTTCAAGTCCTAGTAAAGGCAGTTACTTTTATACGGATTTGAGTACTAGATCGTGGATACCGGTGTTCTTTGGTGGTCGGGTTTAAGTTAACCACACATCTCAGGAGTGGTTGACCTGAGACTGCACAAGACTACACTTAATTTACATTTATACATATCACCCTTTGAAGTAACGGTGTTTCCGGAGGCTAAACAGAAAAAAAAGAGGTCGTACAGGACATTAAGCGGCAGTTACAAGAACTTCTCGTAAATCTTTAGGAAGACTAAAACGGGAAAAGAACATTTCACTACGTTCAGTCCACACTGCAATGAAAAAACTGCTGAAATATTATCCGTATAGTATCGAATGCCGGGTTTTCCACGAGCTAACTAATACTGATTACGGTTAAACGGGTTCAATCTTGTCAACGGTTCATTAGAAATAACATTAGCATTTTAGATCAAGTATTTTACACAGATGAAGCGCAGTTTCACCTTGAGGGATATCATAATAATCAGAACTACCTGACCTGGAGTACTGAAAACTCGCATACTTTCTTTGAATCTACCCTTACACCCACAAAAAATTTGGCGTATGTTGTGCAATTTCACGGCAACGGGTAATAGTACCCTTGTTTTTGAAAAAAAAAAAAAAATCAAATCAAAAATGCCTCAGCTTCACAGAGGCACATCGAATATGGATATGTCTCATGTTGATTACGGTCTGAAGTACAAATTACACAAATTTAAATTTATATATTCGTTAATATTTTTTATTTGATCAAATTATGCACATATATACATTAAAATATATTACAATCATTATATTTTTATTTTAAACTTACAAGCAATAATTCGTCACCTAGATTACAATTCATTACATCACATTGATCGAGTTAGTAGAGGGCGCAGTCGTAGACAAATGAGGACGGTGCGTACTGAAGTACGAAACATATGCTTTCGTTTCGAGTAGGTCGATATATCGAGAAAATACTGCGTCGATACACGTCGAATTTCGCGTGGTGGAATCAGCACGGTCGTTATTGAGTTCAATTCCGAATCGGTCGTGCATAAATTCAAGAAATTGAGTACCATTTGGTCCGCGTAGATCCGAATTAAGTTCGCCGCTGAGAATGATCGGAATGTCTGAGTACTTAAGTTTGTCGAGTTCTCTAATCAGACCTTTTAATTTAGCACTGTAGGCAAACAAATGCAAATGTTGAATTACTTTGTCGACTAATTTTCTATGTAAAAGAATGAACAGTTTGGTAATAATGTCGATATCAGAACTTTAGATCAATTTTATTTGATACCATTGAATTTTTTTTGGTTCATTTCAATTCAACTTATTTTCATATAATTTCACTTTATTGCATTAATTTTATATGTAAAACAAATTAACAGTTTTGATTTCAAGTTAAAATTATAATTTCAGTTTGATTTTATTTGATTTGATATATTTAATAAGATCAAATTTTATTTGTTTGATTTATTTAATTCGTTTTGATTCGATTTTATTTTTTATTATTTTATATAAATTTATTCCAAAATAACTTGTATTATATTAATTATCATTTTATTTATTTATTTATTTTATTAGAAAAGTGTTGATTCTTTACACAGAACTTGATTCTTAATAGGAAAGAGATACTTACCAGGAATTTATTCGTAAAGCTGATAACAACCGCTATCTAATAAAATGTTCATTCAAAATTACTGAAGAATGATGAAATAGTGACGCATGTGAACCACGCTTTAAACCACGTGTCTGAGGGACTGAAACGGGGTCCACAGGCCCTAAAACGGGGACTGCAACACGCTGCGCATATCTAGAGCGCAACGCGTGCTGAGTGCGGCCCACTTCTACTCCCACTATACCAAGCCTCTGAAACTAAAGATGAGTCATGGTAACGCTCGGTGTGACACACAAATTTTTTCTAAGACCCCAGCCATAAGACATATCCATGTCAAAAAAAAAAAACTGCGGATGCTGCCGTATGTCTAGAAACCATCCAACAGTAAATACTTTTATTGCAAGTAAATGAGCGTGACTGCTAGTTCCAACAGGATAGAGCCACTTGTCATACAGCTCGCTCTACTATGTAGATGGTACGAAACTTTTTTCGGTGGAAAAATAATTTCTAAAGGATTGCGGCATCCAAGATCACCTGGTAGTCCAAACTTCTTTCTGTGAGGTTCCTAAAAATATATTGTTTATAGGAGCGATCCGCATATCTGCAGAAGCTGAAGACAAACATTATCAGTACCGTCAGGAAATAGACGTAGAACAGCAAAAAGAGTAACTGGAACACGGTCATACGTGTTGATAAGTGCATAGAAGTGGATATCATTTTCAACACCTTTTCTAAATTATTACGTAAGTGTTTGCTAACAAACTATTATTTATACACTTAACTAAGTGGTGGGCCCTTTTTACGTTGAACAATATAGTAGTAAATATAAACGATATTTCAAGGAAAACGCATAGAAAGTATTGATTGATGAACAGTAAATAAAATGACATGAAAAATCACGAAATGAGAATAAAATGATTAAAAATAAAACGAATTTTAAAAAATAAAATTAAATTTTTTTTATAATAATTTATGTTACAATTTAATTAACGACTAACCGATAAATTTCGTGTTTGTAATAATAATTTACAACCGAATTTTTAATTACAAATAAATAAATAAAATATTCTGAAATACATAATCTAAGTAACGTAAAACAGTTTTAATGTATAGAAATGAAACAAATTATTGTTTACTACAATTAAGAGTTAAGGGTTAACAAAGCCAAAAGTCAAACATCATTCGTTAAAACGTATTTATTATCTTATTTTCAGTATATTTGTAACCGAGTGATTCCCATTGAAATAACTTGGAAAAAAATCGCGGGTGGTCTTTTCTTAATTCCTAATTTCTTTTCAATTTATTTCATTACTTGATAATAACTTATACCGTATTTTGATAATATTTTTATGCGTGCAAAAAAAAAGCTGAAAACACAACTGTGGATTGTTTCTGATGTACAGCTTACACACGCAATTTAATTTAGTAATTTTATTTAAATATAAAATGTTTCGTTTATTTAATTCAATGATGCTAACTAAATCGCGCCCGCACACCGTATTTAATTCGCGCGGATGTAGCGGTACTACCGGCGAAGGTCAGCACTAACTAAATTAATGTATTTTAAAAATTACATAAAACAAATTTCGGTTGTACTGTTGGCAGACTGGTGTATCCACGAGGCTTAATGCACCAGGTACCAAGTCAACCGGGCGATCGAGTTTGAGATCTGGCCAACCCGAATTACTTTTTTAAAGTTAAAATATTATTCATTTATTTAATTCTACCGCGCTCAACTGTAACGTTACAACATAGCAGGCGACTACAACATACCCACCGGGTTGGTCTAGTGGTTAACGCGTCTTTCCAAATCAGCTGATATGGAAGTCGAGAGTTCCAGCGTTCAAGTCCTAGTAAAGCCAGTTTTTTTTACACGGATTTGAATACTAGATCGTGGATACCGGTGTTCTTTGGTGGTTGGGTTTCAATTAACCACACATCTCATGAATGGTCGAACTGAGAATGTACAAGACTACACTTCATTTACACTCATACATATCATCCTCATTCATCCTCTGAAGAATTATCTAAACGGTAGTTACCGGAGGCTAAACAGGAAAAAGAAAGAAAAAGGCGACTACAACACCTGTACGTCAGTGCTACCGACCTTTGAAATATTGACTGAATTAAATAAAATAAATAATTACTATTTAAAGTGTAAAAAATAATTTGGTCAGCAACTCTACGGAATTTCAAATTTCCCGATCCAAGAAGACGAGAGAAAAGGGAATTTCCCACAGGGAAAAAGGGAAATTCTAAAATGGCGCACTACGACACTAGGGCTCCTTGGTGAAGGGGGTACACTATTGTTGACGTATGCCCACTTAGCCGCTAGTTAGGAGCATTTTTCGGGGTGGGGATGCAATTTTGCAAAAACCTTTTGGCAAATATTGTTTTTTTTTTTTTTTGTTAACAAATACGGCTAAGAAATACGATCTTAATCAGGTGAAATCTCGAGATACCAAGAGTTACCTTGTTCTACAGCGTCACCCCGTTGACCTTTTAAGTTAAATATTTAACAGCATCAATGCCGCATATATAGAAGTAATCTGACCGGGTTTGGTCAAAATCGGTCCAGTAGTTCTGGAGGTATAAGGTGATTTAGAAGCAAACACCGAACACACGAACGTACATACGAACATTAACATCCGGAAAATTTGTATTCAATTTTTTTTGGTGTTTTGGGTTCCTTAGGTGTCAAAACTTCAAGACCCGGTGAAAATCGCATACGCTCAAATCGGACCGATTATAAGACTTTCCCTTCTAAAGCTATAGTGCTATCTAGACTGGAAAGTAAAACCGTTAAAACGTATCGTTTAATCCCCTGATTAATCTTTTTCTCATTGTCCTCGCCTAATTAAGCGGTTTTTCGATCAACGGTTTTCCTGTTACAATTCGTTTTAAAGTAATAGTAATTTCAGTTAGAAATATATGCTTTTTTTCAATTAGTTACAGCATATTTTTTTAAAGGTGCGCTATAAATAAACAAACTTCATCTGCATGAAAGGTAGCTTAGCTGCTCGCTATCTTTGAAGTAAGCGCTTGGAAGTTTTACTTTAATTTCTCTCGGCTATATAGTTAAGTTATGCTGTATAGCTAAACAGTATATCTTTAACGGAAAGTTTAATAATCGAGACAAATTTTCTATGTCGAGCTTCTGCAAATTTTGACGTTTAATGATTTCATCTAACTAAAAAAAAAAACAAAATTTCAACGTTACAAAAATTCTGGAGTCTCTTTATTTTTTTCTTTTAACTTCAGATCGGATGGATTGAATTAAATGAAATTTGGCGTCACGATTTTTGTATTGGAGGCATCGATACCGTTTAATTCTGTCTATAATTGATCAAGAGGGCATGAATTCCGTTACCTGAAAGAATTTACCCAAAGGGTAAGTAATTTTTTTTACATAATTAATGTCCCTTATGTAACTAAGATACTTTTAAATTCCTATAAAGGGGTGGTAGTAAAAATCATTTTTTCCTTTTTGTCGTTTTTGGTTTCAAAGTCACATTCTTTTACTAATTAGATGACTTCATTACTTTTAGTATGTCACGTTAGTTATGTAGGTACTTACGTAATAGCCTGTCGACCATAACTGTAATGATCCCGTAACTTTGAAAATACATCAAAGTTACGGGATCATTAACATATTCATAATTTACATATTAAGAATATAAGCATTATTGCTTATAATTATAGATATAAATTATCCAAACTTAACATACGCTCGCTTATGATTATTTAAATAATAAATAATTGCAATAAATACTGAATTTATTATTTAAATACTCAAAACATTATCGTGCTAATTAGTCAAGGTTAGCGAGCGTAGGATAAGTCTGATGGAATTATATTTATAAAATAGATTAATATAAAAATGGTAATATAATGGTTATATCGGGTGATAATTAGCAATAACCAAAAGTTTGTAATTTATTTTTCGACGGGCTAATACGTAAGCACCGTTATGTATCTGGACATCTTCATACAGGTTTAGATTTTTCCAGGTTTTGACAAAATTTTAATAATAATATGTAAATGTATAGAAAAACAGAAAACTGATTAGCGAATAAAATATCACCCGTGATTTTTTCCTATTGTTATGTAGCGAATTATTAATTAGGTCTCAAACATCAAACACATCGGCAAAGATATACAAACAGTACGTATTCAACGAATACCCTATAACCACCATATCATTTTTATTTAATTCGAATACACAAAAATCAATAATTCAGAAATAGAGATCGATACGTTAATTTCAGATACAAAATGAAAATGAAGAACTCAATTCAGAATCTATTATTTTAATAAGTTAAGATAATTAAACGATTGACAGCCGTGAAGCAACAATTTAAATGTTAAATTCTATTTTATCAATAAATAAAAATGTTCAGATCGGCCCAGCGGTTCTTAAGTTACAAGCGAACATCATTATAGTATACATATAGTGATGTTGTTACAGTGTGTACATTTTCTGATGAAGGAATATATCATGTTCGTGTGAGTCGCCATAATTGTCGAGTATGGGGTCAGAAAATCCACTCGAATCGACAGAATTCATCTCAACAACCGTACAAAAGTGAATGTCTAATGTGGTATCATGCGTAATTGAATTTTTGGGCAATTTTTTTCCAGGAACAGACTATTACGGGCACAGTGTACTCGGACATGTTAGAGAACTTTATGTTTCCGTTGATTGAAAATACAGAAGACCTAATTTTTCAACAAGATGGAGCCCCTCAATATCATGCAGAAATTGTGCGGACTGCGATCAACGACATGTTTCTAGAAAGCTGGATATGCAGAGAACCACTCCCGCTCGGTCACCGCGAAGTCCCGATTTAATGCCGATAGATTTTTTTTCTTTGAGACTACGTAAAAGACATCGTATGCTAAGAAAAAATCCAGTCACTCGACCATCTGCGCTAAAGAATAACAGCAGCCGTGGAAACGATTCCTGCAAACGTGCTCGCGGGAATATGGAATGAGATGGATTATCGGTTTGATGTCTGCAAGGCTGTAAACAATTCTCATATTGAGTTATATTAATAGGTAAAAAAAAACCTTTTGACTTTGTACTTTTGTGTAATAAAATAAATACATTTACAATTCTAAATAAAATAAAATAAATCTAATTTAAAACCCCTGGATTCTTTTTTTTAGTCACTGTGAAGGTGTTATTTATTTTAATCTTACACTCTTTATTTGATAAACGATTAATACAAGTAGAATATATTTAGTTTTATTCGAACGAGCACATATTTACGCAAAATAACAAAAGTCGCAAAAAAATGTGATATTATTGAGTCGTATCATTTATATACATTAATTTTAGATGCTTAGTCACGCCATTTAATCATAAATTTGGGAAAGAGCGGTCCTAAATGGGGTTTGCATATTCTTAATAGTATATGCCAGGTCGTACGGTACGCAAAAATTTTAAAGTAATGGTTAAAGTTACGTACCGGTACATAGTAAAGCAATATGTGGGAAAACAGCAAAGTTTTATAATAAACTAGATCAGTTGATTTATATTGTTTCTTCTAATATTGTAAAATTACACGCACAGTTTTTTTGTTTTAATTTATAGGTTTCATTTATTTTAAGTTACAGCATAAGATATTTTAGACAATAATCTAAATTTTAATAATATACAAATAAGAAGCAAACGTGGAAATGGAAATCCAAAGGGATATACAAGGATATACAAACAGAAAGAGATCGGAAGACTTTTTTAATATTGTTTCAAACGTACACTTTCTGTAGCCTATTTCTATTCTAAAATAAAGTACCGCATGTGATAACGAAAAAACATGGAAAGACTATTCATTTCTAAAAGAACTGAAACGATTCAAAATACTATTTAAGACATACACAGCATCATTTTACATTAAAAAAAACTGCATAAGTTTTTATCTAGTTTATCGACTAAAGTATATGACAAGTAAAAAAATTAAGCGAATGAATGACATGACATAATAGTTAATGTACTTTAGTCCACGTATTACAATCCCTCTGAAAATGAAAGCCAGTCTTGAATAATGTACTGTATATATCTAAACTACGAATGCGCTCTAGCGGATTTAACTAAAATTATTTGCCTTATTCAAAACAAAAAGATCAAAATCGCTACGGTTTTTATGCACAACAAAATACATTTTTTTAACTGGCAATATTGCAAATTAAAAAGGTTTAGATTTGCAAATAACGATTATTTTATATATATATATATATATATATATATATATATATATATATATATATATTATTATTTTAATTTATACATTTGTAAAAAAATATTGTTGGTTTAAAATACAATTTACTAACAAAGTATAATATTCTTCAATCAGCGACATACAAACGCTGCAATAATTAACGAATGAAAGAGTTCTAGATCATTCATAATTACAATTGCTTCAATTTGCGCTTGTATACATGTCACGTTTATTATTTCATTTTTTAAACTATGTATACCGTTATCCAGAACAGTTATAGACGATTTGCCGTAGTAAATTACTACTAATGATAGTCATTCACAAAAGTAATTAGAATTCTGCGTCCATGTGTAAAGTGGTATCCCAACTGTCTTCTTTACTAATCCAAATATACTACTGTGTATCACCACACCAACCTCATTGAACTAGAGATCATGTTAACCTGTACAAATGACGACATTTCACTCTATTCATCAAAATGTTTATAAAATCAACATTATTACTTTCAAAGAAAGATATTCAATCTATCTAGATTAACTTAAATATCCGCCACAACCAGATTCACTTTAATCCGTTAAAACCATAAAACAAAAACGAGTGTATCGGTGCGTGGATACTCGATGGAAGCGAAGCTTCTTACGCAACGTTATGTGAATGGTGCAAAATAACGTATACGCATTGTACACAAATGATAGTTTTTTTTTTTTTTTTTTATTAATAATAAATATGAACTAACAATGAAGTAGACATAATATAAAAAATATTTATTTACATATTTATTTCATGCGTATATGCATAAGCCGTGTAAGAGTGAGTGAGTGAGTGTGTGTTGTGGGAGGGGGGAGTGAGAGAGAGCGCTTGCCGAACATGCGTGTTAAATAACAAATATGAGTGTGATCAAAAACTGTTCACAAAAGAGTAACACTACCATTCTTTCAACACGATTAATATTCATTAATCGTGTTATCAGCTAGAGCTTTTCCTTGCTCGTTTTTTCTCAGTTGACTCCCCATCCCTAAGCGAGCGTTAAAAAGCTTCGCTTCAAAAATCTGCCACAGACAGCATAAAAAAGATTAATATAATTGTTTCGGTGGGAAGAAAAACATATTTCTTCCCCTTACAACTGAGCTATGCTACTTTGAGCTGTGAGTCTGCGGAGAGGTCCAGTCAAATGACCACCTGATATTTGAGTGCCCTGCTCTAGAGCGGGGGGGGGGGGGGGCAGAGATCGACTACTCACAAGCGGCAAGTCAATGTAGCGAGAGCCGCATTGTCGGACCGTGTGGGAGTTCCTTGATGCGGTTGCTATGTTCAACCGACATCAACAGTTGACTGATGTGAAAAACAACCGACTTCTAACATACTGTTGTGGAAAGCTAACCTTGAGATATATGGCTGACCACCACCAGCCAATTACGGCTCCAAGCGCTTTAATATGTGGACAGGAATTTGCTGGCATTCAGCGACCTAGGAGTGGCAGCGAATTGCTGTCTAGACAAAGTAAATTTTAATTTATGGATGTCATATATATTTTAGTAATTGACGGGATGGGCCTACCCATTTTAGTAAATATATCACAAGTGAGCGGTTGGGACACGTAAGCGGGTGGTGTATGGCAGGGCTTCTTAAACTTTTTTATATAGCGACCCCCTTCAAGCTTAGGAAATTTTAAACGACCCCCTCCTCCATATAATGAAATATATATTAACCGTAGATGTAGATGTAATATCGCACTATTTTACAATGTAAATAAAATAAGGATTAAAGAATACGTACCCATTTTTTCACATATATATAATTGGAAACGTTGACGGGATATCGGTCGTAATAAAACACAATAAGTAGAATGACATAAAACTATATATATTTATATATTCAATAGAAAAAATAAACTTTTGTAACAATTTTTTTAATAAAAACATATTATTAACATCAAACAATATTAATGTGACGGATGTGATTGTTTATTTTTACACAAATAATTAAATCTAGGCTCAATTTGAGTTAGTGCAGATCGTAATAAATTTTCAACGTTTATTAAAGTTGAACGGTATTTTGATTTTATGTAAGTTAATGTGGGAAAGGCTGATTCACATAAATATGTTGTACAAAATGGCAGTAATTTGTTCATTGCCATTTCCGATAGTAGGGGATATTCTGATTTGATTTCTATCCAAAATTCATGCACAGGCACTTGAGAAAATCTAAGTCGCAAGGTAGTATCACTTGTTAATTCGGCAAATTCTTCTTGTGCTTTTAAGTTTAAAAAATTAATTTCTTCCATTTCAATTGAAAATGGATTGCAAATCCATTGTTGTGTATCGATATCATTGGGAAAATACCTATGCATGTAAACTTCCATATCCTTCAAATGATTAACTATAATTTTTGTTATAGGAGTATCTTTTTTTGAAATATTGTTACTAATTATATACTCGTCAGTAAATGGAAACATTTCGAGCGATCCACTTTCCACTCTGTTCTTCCATATAAGAATTTTTTTAACAAAGGCCTCAAGTTTATTTTTTAACATAAACATATTAACGCAGACTCCCTGCATTGATAAATTCATATCATTGATTTTATCAAAAATATCTGCCAAATAGCATAGCTTGAGAAGCCATAAATTATCTTGAAAATAATCGGCCAAATTAGAATTTTGCTCTGTTAGAAATATAAGAACTTCATCTTTTAAAGTTAATAATCGTTTCAAACTTCGACCTTTTGATAGCCACCTAACTTCAGCATGTAACAATAAACTTGTATAATCCGAATCCATATCAATGCACAAATTTTTAAACAATCGACTATTAAGTGCTCGACTTTTAATAAAGTTAATGATTTTGACTGCATCAAAAAACACAGTGTTTAATTCTGGTGCAATTTTTTTAACAACAAGTGCCTCTCGGTGAATCATACAATGTGTAAATGTAATATGATCATTTCCAGCTTTAACAAATGCTGTAAAACCAAGATCTTGTCCGGTCATTGCTGCAGCACCGTCCGTGCACACACCAACACAATTTTTCCAATTTAATCCTTCTTTTTCAAAAAACTCATTTACTTTTTTATATATATCTTTTCCACGAGTATGACCTTCCAGAGGACGACAAAACAGTATATCTTCATGAATGCTTCCCTCATAAATATATCTTACAAAAAGTAACAACTGTGCCATTTTTGAAATGTCTGTCGACTCGTCCAGTTGTATTGCAAACTTTGAGCTCTCTTTAAGCCTCATAAGAAGCTGTTGAAATTGATCATTGCTAATGTCTGAAATTCTTTTGGACACAGTGTCATTTGATAATGGAATTTTACTAATTTCAGCAGCATACTGTTTTCCATGAACAATTTCAGACATTCTTATAGCTGCAGGTAGTAAAAGTTGCTCTCCAATAGTAAAAGGCTTTTTCGTTTTTGCTATCAAATACGAAACTTCATACGATGCCAATAGATATTTATCATTCAAAGTAACATACTTCTCCAAAGTGTTCTTTTCTTTATTTGATGTTTGCAAAAGACGCTCAAAATATTCTATTGGCTTTTTTGATAACGTTGCATGTTTACTATTCAAATGTCGTTGCAGTTTTGACGGTTTCATGCTTTCTGCAGCCAAAACTTCTTTGCAAATTAAGCACACTGGTTGTTCTTCATTGTTGTGAGAAGAGCATGTGAAGCCATACTGCAAATATGATTCGTCATATTCGATTTGAAGCACTGCAACTTGGTTGTGACGGCGTGGCAGACTTATTAGTTGGAATTTTAATTAGCCATTTATCCATGATGGTTAAATAATAATAAATAATTAAACAAAATGTAGTTGAACTTTAACGTAATAATTAAAAACACCAACTGAAAATTACACAGTAAATACACACATGTCACTACGAAGACAAAGCTGAGTCCAAACTGAAGTACAAACAGAAAAATAACTACACTCGAATCTTTACCAGTGCAATGACAACAAATTACGATCAGATCAACCCCGACGCATGGCGTGTTCAAAGTGTGCAGCGCACAAAGGCACCGTATCACAAAGACGCCGAAAAAGAAGCTTTCATTTAATTTTTTTTATTATTCTTTTATAAAAATAATATGCCGATTCGCCTAGCCTAGCTTGATTATGCTTCCGTATTGTATGTGTAAGCTGTAAGGCGACGCGGCGTCTGGGTACTTATAATCACTAAGTTATCTTGCAAACACTGACGCCGGCGGCCAGACATCAATGTCGAACGTTCAGTTGAAAATCGAGGAGCGCGTTGTATTTATTATTTTAAATGCTACTTCCATATTTTCATTTATAGGCCCTACATTATAGTTTTGCATTGCCACTTTTTTCAAAAAATAGTTATAATAAAACTACAATAGTATTTTGTATGATTTTTATTTGTATTTATATTTGTACGTAGTGTGTATACTAATTTTAAAATTTTATTTATAATGATTGAAAAGTATCAGATCTTTGCGACCCCCTTTCAGTAGTCACGCGACCCCCCTGGGGGTCGCGACCCACAGTTTAAGAAGCCCTGGTGTATGGTATGGTACCACGCTTATTCCGCTCACGCTGTTAGATAAGCTCTAGAAACTATTTAGGACACTGATCGCTAAACTGTTTCGAGGTTTAGTAGCCGTTTGTGGAACAGACATTCGGTCTTATGCTTTACGGCGACCGAATGGGGTGGTGGCGGGAGAAATCCCAAAAACACCAACTTTCCCTTAAAACATTTTTCAGGGGAAGAAATATTTCTTATTTCTTTCCTTTCGTGTGGTATATGACTCGCAATCAAACATTAAACATATATGTTACAATTGTGGGTTTACTTAAAGTATCTTAAATTTTTACTTAAATCAAGAATAACACATATTAATTTAATTTATTCACTTTGCTATTAAAATAATTAAGTTTCAATTAATTAAGAAGATTTTATATACAATTTTTAAATTAAAATGATAGAAGCAAGGTTATGTCATTGACAGAACATATTAGCCTAACGTATTTTGTATTTGTGTGTTTAATAACCAAACTGAATAGTACATCTAATTTCTAAATCAAAAAGATATAAAAACAAATCTAAAAAGTACTTAGAACTATTCACGATCATATAGACAAAAAATAATTTATGATGTAAATTGATATTTATGAGTTACAAAGAAAAGTAAAATAAAATGGTGTTTGTATTACCACCAATATTAGCTTTGAATATTCATAACTCGCGTCAAAAGCGAGCTAAGAAGTTGAAATGTAGTAGAAACCATATGCAGCATGAAAATATGATTATGATTTTTAGCATGGCAATTATTTACGATCGGTCAATAACTTTTAAATTATTAATGGAAATGATTCTAAAAAAATAAAAAGGTAATTTTTAATATACTAAATATTACACATTCGTTCATTTCTTATCTGTACGAATTAAGTTAGATATGAATGAACCCTAGTATACCATCGGTACGATAAAAGGACGACAGGTAATCAGTACCTCCATCACTTGTTTTCCAATTTACGTTCATTTAACACCGCTGTCACTCGCCGATCTTGGAATATGACCACCCGCATTCTTTGGCAATACTAAACCTGCTCATGTAGTCAGCTGTTACCTTCTTGGTAGACTACAAGGTATGCTGTTGTTAATCGTACGTCACATTCGATTACGGGACAAGATTTAGTGCTGATTATCTACTAGCCACGCTTTCATTGCCAATTAAAGTGCAAATACACATCCGAATAACGCGTATATCGTATACTTTCCTAGCTTAACATAGGACCTAACATCAAAAACGATTGCTTTTCATAGGGAGGAGGCCTGGTTTGGAGTTTACGATTAATTTCAAACGCGGTTCGAAATTAATGAAAATTTAATCGACAAGATAGTAACAACACTATGTTAACCTTACTCTACAGTAACCCCCCGACGGATCCGCTTCGATTATAAGCCGGCTGTATCTAATCCTGCTCCAGCCGGTTCGGCCACTCGCTATGTAACGTGATCCTCAAGATTATTTGTACGTAGAGTAGAAGCCATTATCCACAAAACTAACCTGAAACATACGATGAATCAGAAAGCGTAGAGGCTGCACCAATTAAAACAGCAAACGTTCTATCTACTGTAACGATAAGGGCCTTCACGAGTCCAACCTTATTGGCAATCACAGTAAACGTTGACCTTACTTCCGTGTTATTGGAAGTTAACAGCACTGTAGGCCAATGGGTTTTCTCAAACAGGTTCTCAATTCGCGTGTTTTCCCCGAATTTGATCTCCTGTAACGGACCCGGCTCTGAACAGACACGGAATGAGTGAAGGTAACCTTACGTAATGAACTTATTCGTATAGAAAAGATTACATAATCTGTTTTAATTTTTCGTATAAGAAAAAATGAAACAACTACTACTGGAAAGGTGAAAAACTACTTATAAGTACGATGCATGCAAGGGGGTTCAAGCGACACTATCAGAGTTGCTTTCCCTGCGATTAATGATGATCATTCTACAGGAATTACTTGCGGTATGGCAGAGTGGAGTCGTTCAGCTAAATATTATTTGCACTTTAGCTTCATTTCACTTGCCGATATGAAATAATACGTTCATTCAATTCATTAAATTTTTTTATTTGGAATTGAATCTAATGAGCAGATACGTAATCACTTATTCAGTCCATTTTTATCCTAAAATTGTCAGACCCTATACGGAAAAGACAAATTGCATTTTACGCCTATTTATTTAGAATAAATAACAGTAGATTGACTGAACAAATGTTTAATTTCTTCCAAAGTAAAAAAAATTAAAGGCAAATGGTTTACCCCAGTCCGAGAAGACCTAAAAGAACTGAAGATAACTAAAGAAATTATAAGAGAAAGAGAAATTTTAAAGAGGATATTAAAAGATGAAATAAAAGGTTACACGAAGCGATAAAACATAGCGATAGAACAACAGAGCTGAACTTTCTGAAAAACGAAGGAAAGAGATATCAGAAAGAATGAAGAGGTACAGGGTAAATAGAAAAACTGAAAAAAAAAAAAAACAACACCAAATAAATAAATCATCTAACGAGTGCCAAGGTGAACTAATCGGAAAGAACGGGAACAAGTTAAACCTATTGAATCTATTGATATAGATTCAGGTACTTTTGTTCAAGTTCATAGTTACAATTATAATACTCGATATAATATAGATTTAAAAAAAACTGATATCACACTTGTAGGATTTTCCCGTCACGTTTCTTTTATCTGATGTACGGCTTAAACACACAAGTTGTGTTAGTATACAACTTAAATTAAAATATTTATAATTTTAGATAAATATAATATTTTTTGTACAGCTGTACGTCAGTGCTACACTAGCGCTCCTTGTGGTGACAAGGGGTACTAATGACGCGGTATACCCAAACAGACACTAGTTTAGAGCATTTTTTGGAGTGGGGGTGCGATTTTGAAAACATAATTTTTGCCTTTTTTTTTTAAACAGCCATCGCCTTCCTAGACTTCCTGAACGTTCCAAATTTTCTGTGAGTCTACTAAACCGAGGGCTACAGCGCTCACGAGGAGGCGTTATCGCCCACTTTGTTAACGAATGCTCTACAGCCTCACCCCGTTGATCTTTTAAATTGAAAATTTAATGATATTAATGCCCCTTATACAGAAGTAATCTGACCAAGTTTGGTCAAAATCGGTCGAGTAGTTTAGGAGATATAAGGTGTGAGACCCCAAATATACACACGTACAAACGAACAACCAGAAAATTTTCATCCGTTTTTTTTAATTTTAAGGTTTTCTTAACTGGCAAAACGTCAAGATTCGGTAAAAACCGCATATGCCCCAATTGGACTGATTACAATTCTTTCCCTTCTACTGCTACAGCGCTAGACGGAAAAGTATAAACAATTACAATAATGCACTATTATTATCTTAACGGAAATATATTATTACTACGTAATTAAAATTTAATTGGCAGGACGGTAACAACAGTGTCTTAAATAAACAATACAAAATCCTACAGCTAAAGGAAGTTTATAAAATTATAAATTACAATTTTTTTGTAATGATTTTTAAAAGGAAAATTTAATTTAAATAAAATTCAGAGTAATTTCTTCTGAAAATAAACTCAACAAAAAAAGTACAAAAAGAACAAAGAGGAAAATATCTGGATCTAAAAGTGTAACACAAGTTATTAAATTCCGCATTATTAAGTTATAATATAAGTACTAAAACACTGTTTAGTCTAATATTGGAAAATGCACCCAGGTTCAAAATAATTTCTATTTTTTAACAAATTTTTGTGTATATTATAAAACCTCCTTGTTATAATAGAAATACATTTATGATCAACAGTAAAAAGTATTTAAGGTCATTTATAAATGAATAGTTTGAATATTTGTTCAGAATAAAAATAAACGTGTAAGATTTGTTAAAACAATCATTCTGCTACGTAATATAATAAATCTGATGTGGACACCACATGACTTCCTTGTACGCCTATTAAATTACATATACAGTTCTTTTTTTTTTTAAATTAAAAGTACATAAAATTTTATTTCAATTAATAACTTCTTATATTTTTTCATTTTTTTTTTTTTTTGTTATTGAATTATTATTTATTGTAATTTTTTTTACAATCAGAGGTTAATAATTATTAATAAAAAGATAATTTAAATTAAAAAGAAAAGTTAAAAAAGGGAGAATAAGTCGGATTGGAACCAATGTTCCTTCCCCTTGTGAGAAAAAAATTTCATTAATTAAAATTTTATTTGGTTATAATTCTGGAACCAAATGAAAATAAGTACCATTTACATAATTGAAAGGTGGACTGTGGTTGAAACACTCGACGGAAATATCAGGCACCAGATATTGGGCGGTGTTCCTCAGGGGTCGGTTCTTGGCCCATTATTATGGATCACAGCGTTTGACAATATACTGAGACTACAAATGCCTGTAGGCGCCGAATTAGTGGCGTATGCTGACGATCTGGCCGTTCTTGTCGGGGCCAGAGCTGTAGATGACTTAGAATTTATTGCGAACATTGCCCTGGGTGCCATTCACGAGTGGCTGACAAGTGTCGGTCTGACCCTGTCCCTTGAAAAATTTGAGTATAACATATTAGCAGGCAGAAGAAACATACGCAACCTAGACCTCAAAATAGGCGGATATAATATACGGAGAGTACAACACACTAAATATCTAGGAGTAATTATCGACAAGTCGCTGACCTTCAGCTCCCACATAGCCAATAAATGTGGGCAATCTGAGGGGTTACTGAAATCTTTGCTGGGCCTTATGTCAAGAACAGCTGCGCCGAAAGCTTCCAAACGAAAGATTATTGCTTCTGCATTGACTTCCACCTTGTTATACGCCGCCCCGATTTGGCATAGAGCTATGAACATCAAAAAAAAATGTCAGACGCATTCAGAGTGTGCACAGGAGGATGTTGATTGGGGTTATAAGCGCATACCGCACCATCTCATATGAGGCAGCGTGCGTGTTGGCATCGGTCCCACCTATAGAACTCTTGGTCCTTGAGCGATGGCTACGTTTTCACGGCATGGACAAGAGAGAGGCCAACGAAATTATATATGATAAGTGGCAGGAGAGATGGGACAGATGCGTGACTGCCTCTTGGACAAGAAGAATGGTTCCTGACATCCGTAGATGGATTAAAAGAAAACATGGTGAAATGAGCTTTTATACCACACAGGCCATGACAGGACATGGAAACTTCGAACATTACCTACATCGATTCGGACGTCGAGATTCCTCAACATGCATGTTTTGTGTTGAGGAGGACACAGTGGAACATACCTTATTCACATGCCCCAGATGGTTACCCTTGAGATGGCGCTACGGGATACAGGTTTTGACTGCTTTAGATATGCTATCGTTCCTGACTGCCAATAAGAACAACTGGCACAAATTTGAATCTTTCGTGACCCAAGTAATAAGGATAAAGGATGATGAGGGAAGAAGGAGAGGATTTTAACATTAATAATGGGGTAATAAAATTCAAGACCGAGTCCCGGCCCTGCTGGGCGCGGTTGGGAACGACATAGTCGGGCCATGCCGGTATTCAGCGGGGTTAGAGGCAGGCAAAGTACAAGACCAAGACCCGGTTCCTGGGGCTGGAGCTGGGGACGGCATAGCCTGACTCGGTCCTGGTCCTGGGAATTTGAGGCAGGCAATAATAAAAGAAAAGATCCGACCGGGGGGGCCAAACTGCCG
This sequence comes from Lycorma delicatula, assembly GCF_047948215.1. Classification (NCBI taxonomy): domain Eukaryota; kingdom Metazoa; phylum Arthropoda; class Insecta; order Hemiptera; family Fulgoridae; genus Lycorma; species Lycorma delicatula. Next base: position 43,369,354 of record NC_134456.1, on the reverse strand, counting down.
TGCCGGACATACAGCCGGTGGGTGGGGCCCCCTTAGAGTAAAAGGACACTCCCTCGGGCTGCGTATACTTAATTGGATAACCGGCCCGGGGGAGTAGGGAAAAAAAAAAGAAAAAAAAAAAGGTTAGGTTAGTGATTTGATTATTGTAGAGATCATTTCATCTTACATGCTTTGTGTTAATTTATCGATACTTTGTCTGTTACTGGATGTAACCTATCCTGCTAGGTATATTATATTAGTATTGTTAGATTAGGTAAATTGTTTAGGTTAGGTTATTGTAAGGGTGAGCGCAATTGGTTTGCTTGACATTTCTCTCGCCACCACTCCATTCGGTCGCCATAAAGCATAAGACCGAATGTCTGTGCCACAAACGACTACTGAGCCTTGAAACAGTTAAGCGACCAGTGTCCTAAATAGGTCCTAGAGCTTACCTAACAGCGTGAACGGACTGAGCGCGGTACCATACACCACCGGCTTATGTGACCCAACCGCTCACTTGTCATATATTTACTAAAATGGGTAGGCGCACCCCGTCAATTGTAAGGGTGAGCGCTGGTGTTTTATTTCCTTTGAGGTAGTAAGTTTAGTTTGTAAGAAAGGTTTTTGCCCTGTTGGGATATTTTCGTGGCATAAACGCCACGTTCTTCGTGTTTCCGAGTAATGTATTATTCCGGCTTTTTGCGTAAGAAATATGATAACTAGGTTGTAAGAATGTTGTTTACCTTATTGGCTTGTTTTCACGTCGTGTTCGCCTTTCCCATTGAAGGTTAATGCTGCGTTGAAGGTGTTCGCCTTTCCGTCCAGGTTAATGGTAAGATCGTTACACACCTTGCTGGCTGGTTGTCGTGTCACGCCTATCGCCTTCATTATGTTTCGCGACAGGTTATAAGGGTATTATGTTGGTCTGGAGCATTCGAGACGTGGTGTGGGTACGAGTGAGCACGTAAGGGGGCCTACACATCTTGAAGTTATGCTTCCGGGTGATCCCGGGATGCGTAGGGTTACTCCAAAGTAGGGTGGTTTTAGTCGGTAGTCTGTTGATGACACTTGGATTAGACCACCAGCAGGAGTCCGACATTTCGTGCGTAAATGCATTTCACCTCCGTCCCACCACCCCAAAAAAAAAGTACTGTGTGCGAACTGTACTGGTAAGACACTGGTTTTATTTGCTTCTTTATTTATTAAAAGTAGGAAATTAAAATTTTAAAAATAAAATTTTTCACTTTTTTTCTTACTCTATAACTTCTCACTTTTATTGTTACTCCTATAAATTTTCACTTTTTTTTATTACTCTTATTATTTAAATTTGTCTAATGCTCTATTTTTAGTCAGTCTTGTTCCATCCTTCAAAGACTCAACTTGTATTTGTTACGAATGTATAATTAATTGATATAATAATGTTATATATATGAATTACAAATTCAGAGATTATAATAGAAATAATTTACATTATAAACCAATTAAAGACATTTATTTATTTGAATGAACCAATATTTAGAATAAGTAAATCTAACCGAGGTACTGAACCAAGGCGGCATATTATTCAAGAGTGTACCGCTACCGTGTCGTGACTGTTTCAAATGAAAAATAGTATAACCCATTTAAAATCCTTAGATAGGCTGTTTTCAATTTATACATACTGTACGCATACCTTGCACAGACCGTACGCTATTCGACTGTTCCGAAGAGGATTCAAGGTATGATACACGACATTCCGACAATTAATATTTTTCTTGTTAGATTTATAGTATTTCCTTTAATCTTTTTTTGCACTAGAGCCTTCTTATCGCATTAACTTGGCATCGAACCTTTCCTGGTCCTTTAGAATAATCACTGAATTATCTATGAACTTCTATGGCTTCCGTGATACCACGGCCTCTGACATTTGGAATGGAAATAGGTCAGATTCGGAATCGTCCTTCGCGAATACAATTCAAAATTGTATTCGCGAAGGAAATTATGTAGAACACAAGGAGCAAGTGTAACTTTTTCCGGGTTTTCAGGCTTCATCTGAAAACGTCCGTAGAATATTCGAAATCTTTCCATCGGTTGGTCAAAGCATTTCTGACGTACGCTGGGCTCTTGATAGACGACTATTAAATATTTTTTTGATTTTCATTATTCTGCGACAAAGAATTTGGGTAGGGTCGCAGTAAATATTTCTTAAGAGGAAAACCTTCTTCTCCTATCAGCACAAAAGGTAATGAATCTGTAGTTCCTGGTAGTGGTTTTAATGGAGATATATGCAGCGGCCATTGTTCCAGATGCTGAACTAAAATCGAAGTTCTCAGAATAACGCCGTCACTAGATTTCCTGTACCCTCCTACATCCATGACTACAAATTTTTAATTCGCATAAACTATAGTCAACAACACTGTTGAAAATAAACCTTTGTAATTAAAATACAGTGAACCGCCATTTGGAAGTGCTTGTATTATCACTACGTTCCCGTCAATCGCAACAATGCAATTTGGGAATGGCCAAAAATAGTTCAATTCTTCTGCAAATAAATAACGAACCAAATATGTTTTTATTTTTATTTTTTTGTTTTCTTCCGTTTTTCTTTTTGTTCGAGTTCACATAAGCAGCAGGCAATAATTACGTCCTCTTGATCTCGACCCGTGATTCTACATTTCTGTCTGCGAACGAGAGAGTAGAAATGAGCTAAAGGAAAATTAAGATGGAAGGAACATGAGCACAGTGGTTAAACAACCGTAATCGAAGTTCGATACGATCACAGTACCATACTAGCTGCAGAGTCGTGCCTATGTCACGCCCTCCAAACGGGTTACCCTGGCGGACGGCGTCTCGGAATTGGATTATTAGATATCCAATGTTGATTACCTCTTGTGTAAAAATATTTTTTTTTGACCGATTAAAATTGATATAACGAATGTTAAATTAGAAATTTAACTCTAGAATTGATACTAACGAATCGGGATTTTCCGCTAGAGATCGGTACATTCCGATGCCTACTTTTTGATAATAGTTAATTATTTTATGAAGAAAAACAATCACATAAATAAATGAAAAATATATATAAAAAAAGGTTTTTAAAACACCACTCTTAAATTAAACTCACTAATATGTATATGCGTGATGAATAGCCTAAAGACTTTAGGGTATTCATCACGCATAAGAAAAAATTGGCAAAAACATCAAATTTTTAATTTGAAACTATGACTTTCACATAATCTTACATATCATCAACAGAGCATATTATCAAATCCATTCTGAGATACCATCCTAAAATTATGTTTTACATAGTGCGTTTGATTTAAGAATGGTATTTAAAAAAAAAAATTTTACATACTTTTTATTTTCTACTTTTCAGTGCATTTAATATGAGTGGTTTTTAAAAAGTTTTTTTTTATATATTTTCTACTTTTTAGTCTTCATAAGTTTATGCTTTAGAGCTGCGCTAGCGCACAGGTTTGAGCGTATTTAGCGAAAGATCGGATCGGTACGTTTTAAGATAGTTGAATGCAATCAAAACATAGGGTTACACTATTTAATTTCTGGATAACCAAGATCCGGTCGATCAAGAGTGTACCCGATGCGTTGAATAGTTGGCGCTCGACCGGCTATATATACGCCGTTTGAATCGTGAAAATCGGACCAGTGGTTGCCGAAAGATTACGGTGGCACCTCATCTTTCTCCCCAATTTTGCCCCCCGGGGGCACTTGAAAATATTATCATCCGATGGGTACCACTGGGAGCGCGTCGATTAATATCGAGGGGAGTCGTAAAATGTTTTCAGGGCGCTAGGACCGACCGTTTTCAAGATATTTGCAATTTTCGTCTGAAAATTCGAATCCGTTTAAAATGTACTAAATTTTCCCAAAACATCGATATATATTTCGCATATATATACGGTATATCGATATGCAATAATATAAGAAGTATACACCTGACTGCCAAGAGACATGTACTACCGAATCGGGATTTTCCGCCAGTGATCGGTACATTCCGGTGCTAACATAAGGGGGACGGACTCACAGCCACACATACAAATGCCGTTTAGTAGGGTAAGATGTGTAAATTGAGGCAGTGAAGACAATCACAATAGCGGAACAGTACGCGCACAGTAGTACATGTGTAAATTCACCTTGAAGATGATAACATACCGCGACATGACGTTTTAAACAGAAATAGGTTCGTCTAGCCATCTATTCTTGGATCAAATGAGCTTTATAAACTTATTTAATAAGTAATACAAATAATTCTGAAGTGATATTTTCTTTTACGAGTTTTAATAATTTTTATGATTTTTAAGTGGTATTGTTATAATCTATGTAATAATTTACGCGCGTGCGTGTCAGTTGTTTTACAGACCTCTGATAGTGATAATAAAGAAACAAGTACGTATAAATTATCTACAACAAATTTATACAGACCTATTGATAAAAATGACCTCCTTTTCATTTGCATAGAAAGTTTCTCAAGCTTTTTTAAATACAAACACGGCTGTGAACTGGTTAATATATACTAATTTATAAGTCTACAAGTAATAGGAAAATGAAATTTCATTTTATTATAAGCATTGCCAATATAATATTATAATCTGATTTTCTTTAAATATATTTCACACAGTTTTCTTTCCTTTGTTCTAATTCTGTTACTATCCTCGATAAAAATTAATTACATTTATTGTAGTAATATTACATTGATGTATTAATTAGATTATAAATTAATTACGACATTAATTAATACATTTTTCATGAACTGTATAGTTATACCATGTAGCTGCACAGTATACATCAGGGACGTTATGCTAACCGAGCAAATTTTGCATTAGAGGTTTTCCCAGATCTTTACGTTTCATGATCCGTCTAACAAAAAAAAAATATGTGTGCTTAAGACCGCACGGCCGAAGTGAAAACTTGTATGGGATCGCAATCGTTTCGAATTAATATATATTACAAGTAGCATATAATGTTTACATTCAATAGCCACTTTAACCTTTGACCCCTAGAACCAATTTGACGCACAATTTAAACGTGTGTTTTCCACAAATATCTGCTGTTTGTAGTTAAATTTTGAAGCTGAAAGAATGGATTTACTACAAAATACGTAGTAAAACACGGGTTTGAGATGCCACCAAAATTACCTCCTCCACGTCTCTTTTCACGGGTTTATTCGAATACATTAAAAAACGGCTACTTTCAACGATGAATGTGTTTTTACATGTTGAAACAGTTGATTTACTGAAAAATTCATAGTAAAACACATGTTTTAACTGCAAACAGCACGATTAATTTTAAATTTAAGATGATTATGTAGGTCATCATTACTTTCAGCGATGTGTATGTATATCATCGATCATTATTTAATATATGCAATGATAATTATTTACGATTGAAAATTCAAAATTATTGTTGGTTTTTATAATCTAACAGCTACTCAGTTAACGCTGTAAATTTATAATGATGTTTGCGTCAATCGGTCATCATTACTTTCAGTGAAAGCGAGTATTGTGGATTTAAACTTTTTTAATAGTTGTGATAGCTAATTATTGACAGCTGATGTTATTTTATTTATACTTTACATAAGAAACGGGATTTCTTAGACGCATCCTTCGTTAAATAAAAAAGGCCGTATCTCGAAAACGGTGCGTCCTAGAGTTTTTTAACGCGATTTTGAAAGGGCTAACCCGAAAGGGATGCTTTGAGATCACCCGGAACGATAGGTCCTAGTCCCATGCGTCTAGCGGCCACCGTTCTCGAGATACTACCGGGAGCGAAATTTGCCCCACAGGATTGCAGGACTAAAATATTTCATATAAAGTAATTTTTTAACAATAAACAGCAATCTTTACCGACAATTTTTCAAGATTAATGATTTTTTAATGCATATAAATTAGGTGTTGAAAAATTTTCATATATGTTATCCAAACTCAATAAAAAAAAAAAAAAAATTATAATATGTTACACATTGAATTTAAACAACTATTTTTTTTTTTTATTATTATTATTATGGCGATAGAGAGGAAGAATTACTGTGAATCACCGGCAGTTTTTTCTCCCACCTCCCATCCTATGCTACTACGTATTATACTATACACTCATATATCTCGCTCAATGGCTTTTTCTGTTTCGTATATTATATATATATATATATATTTATAAATATATATATTTATAAATATATTTATATATATATATATATAAATTATATATATATATATATGCTTAGCGTCTTGCGTTACGTTACAGATTTTGATTACGAGTCAGAGATTTTTTTCCCATGTTTCCATGTAATTAGTCTGTACAAAAAATTCTGACACAATGCGCATAAGAAGTTTTTACTTAAATATTTTTTAGCATTGAACAATTCCGGATGGATGTATGTTAACTTTTTTTTTTTTTGTATCTTCCAGACTGGATGAATTTATTTGGATTAAATTTGGCAAGATGATTTCTGTATATTGATAACATTTTATTTTCGTCTCAGACAGTCAAGGGAGCAAGGAGATACGGACCTCATGGTTCCAGGTACTTTTTAGTACCTTAGATATTTTTTGTATTCAGAAGCTTATTAAACGAATATAGCCATTTTTTTTCTTTTTTAATTGGTTTATCTTGATTGAAGTAGCTTTTCTTTTTTTTGTGGAAAAACGCCGACAGCTGAAAAATTATTTGTCAAAAATACCAAAACTGAGCGAGATCAATAAGAAAAAAGGGCAATTTTTAGATTTTTTTTTTTGCGTAAGAATTAATAGTTTAAAAGGGGTAATCGAAAAAGTATATTATTTCCCAGTTTATATTAAAGTAATTAAATAATAAAAATGAAATTGCATCAAAAAAACTGTATCAATGAAGTCTATAATCTTTAAATAAAATTACATCGCTTAAAAACTAATTGAAGTTAAAAATAATAAGACCACACACGATTCTTTAACGTTTATTAATACAAACAAGCTACTGATAATGATATAGCAAACTAAATATAACGTACGTGCCCTGCAAACATACATCGTGAAACTTCTACGGAACTCCTTCTGTTGTACGTATGAATAATAATAATACTACTAAAACTTTATAGGTAAGTAGATGATATTTTTCCAACCCGTACTACTGGTGTAAATATTGCATGTTTTTGATACACACTATTTAATTTGATGCCCCACTAACATTATCTATAATGAAATAGAATATAATAAATACACTTTATTTTAAATTAATAGTGTCATTTAAATATCAGTACAAACAATATTTACCTTGGTATTAAATCTAAAAAAAATTTACTTTTTTTTATTTGTTTGTCAAATACATGTTATTTTTAAACGACTGCTCAGACAAAGCAACAGAAATTACTTTAATAGAATAAATTAATATATTTTATTTTACGTACTGCCCACCAAAATTCAAGTTAATAAGTCAAGTTAGGAAATAATAATTTAAATTTCCCAAGATTAAGATCGAAGGATGTAATCTCATTTTATTGAATCTTCGATAAAAACGACTGAATTTGCTAGGGAGCCATTCGTGTAATTTTCTAAATAAACAAAATTACAAAAAATTAAGTACGGGCTACACTAAAAGAAGCCAATAAAGAAAAAAAAAAGCTTAATTCATATATACGTGTTAAGTACACTCTGTATATACAGAGTGTTTCTAAAATGGTGGGCTGCCTATACTTTTTCGGAATCTACTTGTAAAACTAAACAATAAATATCCTTAGGAAGAATAGCGATTTCTACTTCGTTCTCCCTCTGTCCGCCATTTTGTTATTTTTATATAAAAATTGATATTAAGTTCGGATAGATGAAACACATTAATATTTAGTAAACGTATTGATAATGAAGTCTTAAAATTAGAAAAAAATCAGGAATTAAATACCTTTGCAAATTACAAAATGGGGGTCACATTGATTTTCAATCCTTTATATCTCCGTAAATATTAGTCTTATAGAAATTTAGTTTTTTCAAAGAACGTTTAAACATTATTTATTATCTATTATTGTCTATTACATATATTTAACATGTATTTTTTTTTAAACAAAATTCAAAATAAATAACAGATTTTGATAATAGAAATGGAGTGTCTTATCTTTTTGATATCAGTATCATTTTATTAAACACAATTTTATTTATAATACAGAAATTTTGGTTTTTTGAGCGGAAGAAATGATATCTGCGAGACTGTTACAGTACGGTTTACAATTACATTGTAATTTTTTGGATATGACTGCGTTTTGTTAAATTATTCTTTTATTTTTTTATGAATTAATGATTGTTATCTTATAGATTTATTATTAAAATTTATTGCCTTTCTAGAACAAATAAATCTAAATTTTTTGAATCTCACGGCCAATTTTTTTTTTTTTGAGGAAAACGTGACATATTCGAGTCCCACGGTTCATCAAATGGAAGAAAACGTTGTTTAATAAACTTCGAAGTATTTTTTGAAAGTATTCTTTATTACAAATCTAGTTGAACTGAAACATAATGTTTTCATGCTTATTTTTTTATTTTTTCCCAGTTTCATTTCATTTTTAGGTTAGGTGATGTTTAGAACTGTAAATATAGTTCGTTGACTTCGCCGTGCCGTCCAGTTCTGCGGACTCTTACCGGCGAAGTTCTAACGAACTTCTTGAAAAATTATATAAAATGAAAGCAATTTAGAATCTGATAATTTAAAATCATTTTATTTTCATTTTTAAAAAAGAAAATTGGTGTGGTGTGAGTGTGTGTGTGTGCGCGCGCATGTGTGTGAATATACATATATATATAACTATGTTTTTTTAAAAAAATATTTATGGTTTTTGAATTTTAACATTTGTATTTAAAAAATACCAAAAAAAAACCGGAAGACGAAGCGATAACGAAGCAAGATAACGTGTATCATTCTTTCGTTTACTTTCGCATAATTAATCAGTTTTTAAAGTTCGAGACACTGTTAGGGTACTTTGTATATATTGTTTTGGCCATAATGAATAAGTTTACAGGTTGTTTTAGTTTAATAACTAAATGAAAATATGTAAAACAAACATTACATAAAAGAAAAAACCTATAAAAAATCTTCTTTTTTTTAAATGTCTTCTTACATATTTAAATACCTTCCTTAGAATAACGCTATTTACTGTTCGGTGTACAGTTAAAAATGTCACGTATTGAAACATACCGTATTGAAAAAAACAAAGAACGAAAATTTTGCCGTAGTATATGAATGAATAAGAATATAAAGCACTGTATAATTAAATAAAGGAACAAAAAAGAAAAATAGTTTAAAAAAAACAGCATAAATTATTTTCTATTTATATCTACCGGAAATTTTTTAATGATAAGTTACAGAAATAAATAGCTCCTTATGTGTACTGAAACCAATATTTAATATGTTATTTACAATAAAATCTTCTTAGTATTAAGTCAGCATACGTCAATTTTACGAGATTGTTGGTGATTACTATCCAATATAAAAACATTTATTTTGAACTTGTAACCCCAGTTTACAAAAAAATCAATTTTTTAAAAGAAAGTTAATAATTTTGAAGTTACATAAATTTTGTGTTCTATAAATCGTAATAAAAAAATTATAAAACATTATTTATAAATTATTAAAGATAAATGTATTTAATTACAAACAAAAGTAAACAATTTTACAACAAATTATTATAAAAATGTTTGATAAACGTATTAGTTAAGATGTTTATATTAGTAATAAAATAACTACGTATAAATTTAACGATCATCATTAAAAATTAACTATCAAAATAAAATAAACTAAACGATAAAACCAAAACAAGCTTTGAACATTATACAAACTTATGCAAATAAAAAAAAAAAAAACAATATTTCGATTTCATAAAATCGCAATTAAATTATAAATTATTTTTAACATATTTAAAATCAATAGAATTATAAATAAATATTTGAGACTATATATAGTAAACAATTAATAACACTAACGTACTATACGAAAAGGCGAAGTTCATATTCGTGGATGACCGCAGCACTGATGTTTTCTTTGGCTATAGACGAGATGGAGATATAACAAAACGGTACAGTCTGGGCTTAATCCTACAGAACAAAACGACATGCTTTTCAATCCGTTCTAACAAGAAATGTTGTCAGTTTAAAATAGGTTACTGGTTTTCTTCTTTTTTTTTTGAAACTGTAATTTCTTTCTGATTACAGCAATAACAAAAAAATATGAATTTACATTAGTGTATTCATAAATGAAATAAATTTAACCTGCAATTAATTACGATAATTTAATTAAATATACGTCTTCACTAAAACGGTGTCATAGTTCACTGCATTATAATCAAAGTTAATAGTAATAATTTGGACACATAGGCCTACGGAATCGCAACAAATTGGATGTAGCTGCGGAATAAAAAATAAAATAATATTTTCATATTAATTTATAAATAAAATAATTAAACGTTCAGTAATACCTTACTGCAGTCATTAACCAGTTTCGTCTGCTTTGTGTCGTCATTTTGTGATTGGCCAAGGACCCTCGATTTCTGAGCATGACTCAATTTCACTTCCACCGAAATTAATTTCCGGTTCTTCTTCACTGCCTGATGTCTCATCATCGTCCATCCCTATATTTATAATTATGCTTTCAATAGCATCTAAGAATCTATTATCTCCTGAGTTTTCGACACTGATCTTTTCCAATCTTCTACGGTAATTGACGAAATTGCATCTAATGTAACGGTTCCCGGTTCTGTTAATGACATGTGAGATATACTGGGTAAACCCATCGGGTTGGTCTAGTGGTTAACGCGTCTTCCCAAATCAGCTGATTTGGAAAGTCGAGAGTTACAGCGTTCAAGTCCTAGTAAAGCCAGTTATTTTTACACGGATTTGAATACTAGATCGTGGATACCGGTGTTCTTTGGTGGTTGGGTTTCAATTAACCACACATCTCAGGAATGGTCGAACTGAGAATGTTGTACAAGACTACACACTTCATTTACACTCATACATATCATCCTCATTCATCCTCTGAAAAATTATCTAAACGGTAGTTACCGGAGGCTAAGCAGGAAAAGAGAGAGGGATATACTGGGTGCGGCCTCGAATTTTTTTTAAACTAAATTCCAAATAAATTCAATTGGGTTAAAATCTGGGTGGTAAGGTGGCAAAATCTAACCACTGTAATTACTTTGTTATTTAATATTTCGTCGAATTCATATTGTTGTGCTAGGCGATGTAGTTTGCCAATTTATAAAAGTTCTTTTTTCGTTAGATCTAGGTCATAGTTAATTTAATATTTTTGAAGCCATTCTTGACTATCTTTTTACAATTAATTGGATAATGGAGGTTTAGTTTTTTTTGTTTATTATGATAAGGTGCGTTATCTATGACTTAAATACAATTTGTCGGTAGTTCTGGGATAACTTACTTTTAAATTAGTGCGCCACATATGCAAATTATATACCTCATTTTTTTATTACACGTTCACTCTTTTCAATGAAATAAAGGAAAATAAACGCCAAAATCCGCACAGAACAACAAATTACACAGAACAACGCCAAACCGTTTTTACTTTTTGGTATCACAAGACCTCAAAAATCGATTATTTCCTTAGAGAAGCTTATTGTTGCGCTAATAACATTGGAAATGAGACAAAACATAGTAAATGTTCGAATTTTGTTACTAAATATGAAACAAATTCGGTGACTTTTTAAAAATAAAAAAACCAAGGAGAAATCGGAATTAACAGCAAAAATTAAATAAAAAAACAGCACTAATATTTTATTTTAAAAAAATATCGAAGTACGAGAAGGTTTGTAAATGGAAGCGAATGAATAATTACAGAAGGTACTAACTACAGCCGGAGATTATCACAGGCAAATGAATAGTGTAAATTTTGAAAGGCAGCACTGAAAAATAATTAGCAATTTATTAACTGTCTGTCATAGTGATGGACAATGTTTCTTACCATGACAAGCAAATGAGAAGTAAATCTCTACTATTATAATAAAGACGAAGAGAGTTTATGTTTGTTCGGGATAAACAAAAAACTACTCGATCAATCGCAACCAAATTTTTACCCATGTTTCTTGGCATAACTTAGAAGGTTTTTTGATATATTTAATCTCAAAAAATTTCTAAAAATATATATAGTAGCGGAATATATATAGTATATAATATAAGACTTCTACTAAAATATATATAGTATGTATATATAGTAGCGGATATTTGCCAGTTAAAACTAACTTTAACGAATTAATGAACTGTGAGTCTCTATCACTGTGTGAGCTGGGTTTGAACTGAATGATTCGAATCAATCGAATAAATATTACAAAAATAATAGAATTAAATTTACGTTAAAATGACATTTAATAAATTGGAAAAATTGTCTGTTTAAAAATAATGGGCTTCCTGTGGGGACTGCGTGTGAGACTAGAGTGATGAGATATGCGAGCACCTCGTGGAAGGCTAGACCAATCATCATCATTAACTGGTAACAAACGGGATGCCCTGAGGCGCTGTTTTAGGGGGTGTAATGGGGTGCTCTTATAATATTTCTGCAAACAAACGTCCGATTTTCAAAATTCAAACGGGGTATTTGTTAGTAGGTTAAGCCTAACTTTTGTATGCATCAGGTACACTCTCTATTCAACAGATCACAGTATATATATATATATACCAAGTTTTCTGTTTTTTATCGCATCACGCGAGAACCAACCGACCGATTACTTCAAATTTTCGGATAATTCGTGTTATCCCAGGGATGGTTTTAAGCATCGACCGAGGCCCTAGCCCCCTTGAACATTAAGCTATTAAAAATATTTCTTCGCCCCCTAAGAGGGATGAATTAAATATATTCATTAAGGAAAAAAATAGATTAATCCTTTCTTTTACTTCATTATTATATTTCTGCCACCATGACAAAGAAATAAATGCGAAATTTTTGTAGTCGAGATATATATACTTTAGTTATTATTATTCAATAGTTTGTAATTTAGTTTCTTTGGTAGATTTCTATAAATCCTGAATATTATAATTATTACTATTCTCAGAATCACAAGGATAACGTACAGTATGGGGATCCAGAGCATGGAGCCCTCTGGGTAGATGGAAATGGCGACCAAAGCAATCTCTGCGGCCATGGAGTAGGACCCTTGGCCCCGAGGAGCCACTGAGTTGACTCCAGGATTCGCCTGAGTTGACCTGAACCTCAAGGATCCAGGTTCTGGCTAGACAGGCCAGCTAGTGTACTATAAAAAGTAACATAATCATGATACTAATATATGAAAGTCTGTATTACATGATTTTATTGACAAAAAAAAACCCAAAAGATAAAACATTTCGTTGGTTACGATCATAGAGCCTTCTTAAACACACCATATGTGAGCTCGACCCAATAGCATTATTAGTATGAACAAAAATTAAAATTTTATTGTCAACCGTGTAAACATCTTGGATATGTCGATGACGATTTACAGCAAATTCTTCAGGAAGAAAAAAATTGGCTAAGACTCCCTGTCGGAACACTATCAGTACTGTACTAATTCATATTTACGAATGACTAAAACCATTCCAAATAAAGAATTTCATCAACTAATATACCCTGTGATAATTTTTTTATAACATATAAAGTTTTCAAACTATACCAGATTTTAATGTTTTTGAATTACCATACAGAGTGTGGCTTTAATACTTCGTCTACAGTTATATGTTATTCTGTATTAATTAATTTTTTAAGGTGTTTTTTTTTTTTTTTTTAAGAACTACTCTATATTTTGAAAGTTTTCCTCTGCTGAATCAATTGAAGAATAGAAAAATAAACAAACGTACACAGATTTGACTATATATTTCGTAAAAAAAAAAATTGATGGAAACGGGACTGGATACAAAAATCTGTGGTTGGCGAGTTTAATAGGAACTCAACAAGACCGTCAGATAAGATTATCAATAGGCATGACTCACTTAAACTATAACTATACACATACATACTGTTTATTTATTTTATCGCATGGTTTCAGGAAATTTGTTTATAAATAGGATATAAACATTACAACAAAAAAAAATCACAAGATTAAGTAAGAAATACGACGTATAATCATGTATAAAATACGCATGAGAATATCAAAACGAACCTCTGAAAAAAAAAAACTGGACGTAATTTTAAGTGTTGCAAAAACAGTTTTATTTTATTTAGGAACATAAATAAAGTGACATAATGTATATCGTAACATGCCTTCAGCGGTTTTCTTTCCTACTTAAAAATAAATATAATGGATGGTTGAAAGATAACAAAGACTAGACAGTATCCTGGCATCTATCCACCAAGCAATTAGTAATGACATAAATTATCTCTTTGATCTTCTAAAAAGTAAATCATACTTTGCTAATGAATATAGAGTAAAAAAAAATAAACGTTATAACCTGCTTTAGTTAAAAGAGATCAATTAATGTAAGAAAAAAACTAGTAACGAGTGCATTCATTATAAATTAAGTTAAATAATGGATAAAATGAGTATTCTAAACAAATTTTAAAAAATTAAGATTTTTACTTTCACTTTTATAGCGATATATACTGCTGTAGCAATAACGTGTAAGTATATAGATCGGTCAAAAAAAATATCTAAAAAGTTAGTCTTTTTTAAGGATATATTTAAACAAAAAAATAGATTTAAGCTGATTGTAAATAATCTGCGAAATAAAATTTTATTCCAATGCTCCGAAGTCCAAAAAATCTATTTTTGTCAGACTAACGTTTGGTGACAAGTTGGCCTTATTTGGTCTTATAACTCTGGATCCCGTTCAACGACTTTCTTCAAACTTGGTTGGTAGACTGATACTATCTTCGGGGAGGAAAAATGTATTACATTTTTAGGAAAATTTGAAAAAGGGATGGAGTGTCTTGGCAGTAGTAAAATTTTAAATCTTCACCGAGGCAATTAAGAAAACATAAATCTTTCGTTTTTGTTTTTTTTTTTATCAAGATCACAGATTACTAAAAACATTATTCAATAATAACACACTTCCCAAAAAAATACTATATATATATATATATATATATATCTAGTATTTATACTATATATATATATATATATATATTACTTGCATCTTCCTTCAGCAAAATGAGTTAATGGAAATTTTATTCTATTAACAATTTCTACATTAATAGGCCTTCAATTGCTCAATGGCTGCTCGCGTGTAGGCACTACGGAACCGCAGCACCGCCTATTTCCACTTGATATTATCGATAACATTTAATATAATGATTCCTTTTTTCTTTATATTTGTAAAATATATAATCCTTAAACTGTGCGCTTCATAATTACAGCGGTGTGGTGTTTTTTGCTGTTGTGCACACAAGCACATAGGAAGCTGCATGCGAGGCTGTGACTGGAGCGACAGCACTGTCGCTTTCGCAGTGCCGACCCTGGCGTGCTGGTGGAGGTAGTTTTTTTTTACTCCGCGTGTGTATGAACGTTTCTTGTTCGTTCCCTTTTCTAGTTTATTCGGCGTAAGGGATATGAAAGCGATTTAGTTGTTTTTTCAGTGGTGATCAGAAAGAAGATGGGGCGAAAGCACGGGCTCTTTGATTGCCAAATCTGTCCAAAAACACGCTGAACGGGCGAAAGAGAAGGTAATCCATAAAAACTAATTATGTATTTATTTCTGTGTACATAGAAATTTAAATTAATCACCATTGGACTATAGTGTCTTTAAGGTGGATATTTTTTTATTAAGTTATTGTCTAATAATACCAAAAAGTATTTTCTGTAATGACAATTATTATTTATTCGGTTAAACCGAATACGGTTTTAAAATGTATTTAAAAAAAGCCGTGTACCATATTCTTGAATGTGATAAAGTGTAGAATTAGATTATTATCTTGATTCCAGCCGTTCTATTTGATTCATTTTTTCCAGTTCTTTTATTTTACAGCTTAAACCATGGCCTTGAAAAGGCCCAGAAAAATGATTTCTGGAACAGTAGCCCCACTAATTTTATCTACAAACTGCCACTGAAACATCCATAAAATCGATTGCCCGTCCCACTCCAGTGGTCTGTAGTAACAAAAAATATTTTTTTATTTTTAACATTTTTTAAAATTTAATTTATATTTAAATTCATCTCACACGTTACCCATTTCAATTAAATTGTAAAAACCTTAATTTTTTGGTAGCCCTTACTCTTTAGTATTTTTTGATGAAAAAAAGTTACGCAAAAATGTCCATTCCATTGCTAGAAAATGCCAATCTTTGTTTATTTAGAATTATCTTTGTATTTTTAAGCGATTTGGAAAAGTTTTTTTAAATTTATTATCACCACTTTGCATTATTTTCTTAAAAATCAATTTTACTCGAATGCTTCCCCGTCAGTAAGGGAGACGTAACGTATTAAAAAAAAAAAATAAAGTCAGTAAAATAATTTAATACCCTTCCCCTGATGCGGGGGGGGGGGGCTCCCAAATTAAAAAAAAAATTGAAAAATATTTCTTTAATTTAAAAAAAAAAAAATCCCATTTCTGGTGTAGCCAGAAAGTTTTTTCAAAATGAATTGCATAACCTAACGGCGTATCCGATAATTTCTAGGTCATTGCATTAGAATTGCAATTCAATTCATTGCCGGCTGTTTTTTTAATACGAATCACTTATTATCTTGATATAATTTCAGAAAATATTTTCCTTTCAGATAACTTTCAAGAAAGGAGCAATTTTTCAGCCACTTCATTGGTTATATTATATGAACGATATTCTATTCACGTTGGTAGTTATAAATTATAAGCTCCTTGAATGGACAGTTACGAAACCATTTTTACTTCCTTGTACGAAGTAAAGGAAGTATTGCGATCAAAAACATTTCGGTTTTCAGGTTCAACGGAATTATCCATTTTGACCACCCCTCAATCCATTTTGACTAGTTTACACGTGACGTCTATACATCACGGAGATACGTACGTACGTATCTCGCATAACTTAAAAACGATTCGCATGTTGAAAGTTTGGATTTAGGACTGTTGCAACATCTAGATGTAAACCTCTTTTGATTGCAACCGACTGGACCAAAAAAATGTTTTCTTAACTGATGTAATAAGCCCTCGTTGATAGCTTTTCAACGATATATCATATATAAATGGTACTTAATTTCATCGGTTCCAGAGTTACAACCAAATAAAATTTTAATGAAATAATTGGATCTTACAAGAGAAAGGCACATCGGTTCGAATCCAACTTCATCTCCTTTTTTTAACTTTTTTTTAATTTTAAATATATTGATTTATTAATAATTATTAACCTCTGATTGTAAAAAAAAAAATACCATAAATAATAATTCAATAATAGCAATAAAAAAAAAAAAAAATATGAAAAAATCGGAAGTTATTAGTGAAATAAAATTTTAGGAGTGCAGCACAAAATGTGTATGTGTAATTTAATAGGTGTACAAGGATGTCATTTGGTGTCCATATCCGATTTTTTATTGGCAGAATAGTTTTAATTTATAATATACATTTATTTCTTTTTTTTTTTTTTTAATTATCATAACTGATTTTAAAAATCTGTAAATTTCAAATTATTCAGCTTTGTTGTATTGATCACTTTATACGTAACATATTTCCATTTTCCATTTTCTCTCTCACTGATCTACTTCTTTAAATAGAAAAATATATAAACCATAAATATACAAAACAAATTCCCAACTAATATGGTTTACTTGGAAAGCGTAATATAAAAATGAATATATAAAAAAGATAACCCGGGTTTGAATCGATTAGAAAGATCATTTTACAGTTTAAAAAATTAATTCAATATGAAATAATTAGATAGATAGATACGTTCCTATTTCTGGGTAAATTTTATACGTATCATTTTATACACTGTTAGGCATCTACGGGTTCCTTTCAAATACTTTCATATTTTCATTCACGTTGATTAACATAGAGCGTGTCTCTAAAAGAATCATCCTTTTTTAAATTTCATAATCATCCGTTTTGATAGAGCAAAACACTGTTAGGGAACTCTCGAGCTTCACGCGGTTGCCGCTAAGTAGCACCAGAACTTCGTACCTTTCAGTGTCAGAGAAAATGGTGACTCTACAAAAGAAATCAATTTTTGTTCTACGCTAGCGCGAAATGATAATTTTGTAACACGCTTATTTTTTACTGATAAGACTACTTTTCTTTTAAGTGGGAAGGTAAACCGCCACAATGTTAGAATACGGGTTACGGAGAAGCCAGATGAATTAGTACAGCATGAGAGAAGAGACTTCCCAAAGTTAATGTTTTTCGTGTAATTTCTCGGAATAAGATGTACAGTCTTTTTTCTCTTAGAGAACACTGTTACGGGAACAATGAATCATGATTTGCTTGAAAACTGGCTTTTACCTCAGTTAGAGGCCGATTCGGAAGATTTCATCAGAACGGAGCATCACCTCGCTGGAGTCTGCACGTTCAAGAAGTTTTGAACGATAGAATTCCTCAACAAAGGATTGGCTGTATGGGACCTAACGATTCAGCTTTACATCGCTGGCCTCTTTTCTTTCTTTTTCCAGTTTAGCCTCCGGGAATTATCGTTCAGATATTACTTCAGAGAATGACATGTATGAGTATAAAGTGTAGTCCTGTACTGTCTCAGTTCGACCGTTCCCGAGATGTGTGGTTAATTGAAACCCAACCACAAAAGAACACCGGTATCCACGATCTAGTATTCAAATCAGTATAAAAATATCCGAATTTACTAGGACTTGAACGCTGGAACACTCGACTTCCAAATCAGGTGATTTGGAAAGACACGTTCACCATTAGACCAAACCGGTAGGTTTGGCCTCTAATATCGCCAGACCTCAATTTGTGCGATTTTTACTTGTGGGGTTTTGTAAAAGATTCCGTCTACGGACCTTCTCTTCCAGCTACAGAGGTCGAACTGCGAAATCGCATAACAGCAGCCGTGGCAACAGTGAATTGAAAAACGCTTGCTAAGGTTTGGGATGAATTTGATTACAGTGTGGTCGTATGCCGTGCATCACAAAAGAGACATATTTAGCACCTATGACTTGGTATTTAAAACCTCCATGAATAAAACATTTCAATACAGAATTTATCTTAAGTTTTTATATTCAATATTTTTCAAAATATAAACAATTTAAATCGATGATTCTTCTTGAGACACGCTTACGTATTATGCACATATAAGGAATGTACTATTATCAGATCTTTAAAGAGTACAATTGTTACGAGTTCATTTCATTCATAATCTACTTATAGACTGTCACGTTTCACCACATTACAGCAGGTTGATGAAACGGTTGAAAGCAAAAATCAAGCGTCAAGAGTTCTACTAACTGTTGTTACGTTTAATATTTTACATAAGAATCAACCAAATTACGTATTTGAAAAATACAAGAAAAAAAGAAAAGAAGAAATGACAACAAGAGCTTCTGAATATTTATAACTGATTTGAAAAGCAGAAATATGGAAAACAGATCCTTTTACATATACGTATTTTATTTCTACATGATAAATTTATTCATAAAAAAATTTTCAATTCGATGAAATTAAGTAAATTCAAGACATTTATTATATAAATGTTAATAAAGTACAGATTATTTTATTTTTTAGTGTTTTTATAGATATGTGAATTAATTATTAGAAAATTACTTTTTCATTTAATTTTTAAAATCTTTTCTTTTTATTTTTTCTTATTGAAAGTGTACTTACATGTTTGTGTTTTCTATATCGGTGAAAATAATTTCAAGAGAATATTTCTGAATTCAGATGCCTTTAAAAAAATAATGGTACATCCACACACTAACGAACATATACTTAACATACAAATGAACTTATATTTACAATAATGTAAATTGATAGAGTAATAAAATTTAGCAAATACTCCTAACTCGAAATAATCTCTTTCTCGAAATGACACTACTACTTGGAACGCACTACAACAAACTTTTGAAACTATCTATGAAAGATATTAAATAACCGCCATTTTAGGTATTAAGATGGTCATAGATTATTACGCCATTTTTTTTTCCAGTGTCCTCTAATATGATGTGTCCGTATCTCTACCCTTACAACTTTAATTTTATTTATTATTTTCCTCCACCCGTTAAGAATTTGGGGGTTTGGTGGTCTCACAAAAAATAATCATTTTGACACTTTTTTGTGGTCATTTTTTATTTTTTTAGTGTTCCAGTGCTGAGCAGTTATTTAAAAGGTACTGTAAACCACTTTTGAAACTTGCAGTTTAATTTTTTTTTGTTAAAATTTCTTTTTTTAATTACGTTTAAAATAGAATGTAACAACTTTAACCTTTCCGTTTAAAAATTGTTTATTTACCTCTCTCCAGGAACCCTAGGGCATTTTTTATCCGTGAAAATGCCATGCCTGACCGCGATTCAAATCTGGGACCACCGGATGAAAAGGCTTTTCTTTTTCCTGTTTAGCCTCCGGGTATTACCGTACAGGTATTACTTCAGGAATTATATCCACGAGTCTAAATGAAGTGTACTCTTGTACATTCTCAATTCGACCGTTCTTGAGATGTGTGGTTAATTGAAACCCAACATCAAAGAACACCGATATCCACGATCTAATACTCAAATCCGTAAAAATAACTGACTTTACAAGGACTTGAACGCTGGAACTCTCTACTTCCAAACAGCTGATTTGGGAAGACGCGTTCGCCAGTAGACCAAGTGGCTTACCGGATGAAAAGCCGAGACGCTATCACTCACGCCACAGAGGCCGGTAGCCCCTCCGTACTTCTTTTTTCTTTTTTCTGCTTAGCCTCCGGAACCACGTCAGTTATTACTTCAGAGGATGAATGAGGATGGTATGTATGAATGATGTGTAGTTTTTTGTAGGCTCAGGTCGACCATTCCTGACATGTGTGATTAATTGAAACCCCAACCGCTAAAGAACACCGGTATCCACGATCTAGTATTCAAATCTGCATTTACTAGGATTTGAATTTTAGAACTCTCGACTTCGAAATCAGATGATTTGCGATGACGAGTTCACCAAAGACCAACAGTCGCTTGGGACTTTTTTATTTTTTTTTAACCTCCGGAACCACCGTTAGGTATTGTTTCAGAGGAGAGATGAATGATTTGTAGCGTGTGTGAAAATGCCATGCCTGACCGGGATCCGAACCCGGGACCTCCGGATGAAAAGCCGAGATGCTAGCACTCGCGTCACGAAAGCCGGCGTACTTGAAATAATATAAGCCAACTGCGTAATAAAAGCAGTTAAATTGAAGAATAAACCATCACTGCCAGTAATGAATAACTTAATCATTTAATCACTATCTCTATCACTCTCTCTCTCTCTCTCTCTCTCTGTGGCGTGTGTGCGCGCTATGATTTTCCAAGTAATTTATAATTATTTTTACTGATTTTGCTGGTAATGACTGCATACATACATTCTTTTTATTTTCTCCTGTTCAATCTGCGTTTGGTCTGACAATGTTACAGCGTAACATGTGTCTTCGGTAGCATTTATTACAGTCATTGCAGTTAAATCGTAATTTATTCAACCTTTAGATTATTATATACATAGTTCTGAACTTACGAATTTTATTTTGTTTAGTTTATTTAAGAATTATTTAATAAATCAAAATAATTAATTGTTTGACTACACGGACTACATAATCTTTGACTACCATACAAGTGATTTTCATTACCGCCTCTACGAAATAATAAAGCTACTGATCAGTAGATTCAAAAACTTTTTCTGAAGTGTTCAGATTTAAATAGAAACTGAAACGCAAACTTTAAAATTTGTACAATTTTGTTTGCTTTAATTCTGTATAAACTCGGTTTCTACTGATTTTATAAAGAAGTTTTTAGTTCCTTGTACGAAGTAAAGGAAGTATTGTAATCGCGAAAAAATTTGGTTTTCAGGTTTCAACGGAAATATCCATTTTGACCATCGCTGAATCCATTTTGACTAATTTCGGTATGACGTCTATACGTACGTATGTATATCGCGTAGATTGCAATCGACTGAACCAAAGTGTCAAAAATCCGAAAAATTTAGATTTTAAACTTTTTCTTAACTGCATTAATAAGCCCTCATTGAAAGCTTTTCAACAATATATCGTAAGTGGTACTTAATTTTTATTGGTTCCAGAGTTATAGCCAAATAAAATTTTAATTAATGAAATATTTGGATCTTACAAGGGGAAGACACATCGGTTCGAATCTGACTTAATTTCATTTTTTTTTTAACTTTTTTTTTAATTTAAATATATTGATTTTTATTAATTATTAACCTCCGATTAAAAAAAGAATCAGAAGTTATCAGTGAAATAAAATTTGATGTACTTTTCATTTTAATTCAAAAACTTTATACTGGTTAACAGGTTATTAATAAATCAATACATTTAAATTAAAAAAAAGTTTAAAAAAGTATGTGTATATGAAGTCGGATTACAATCGATGTGTGCATGGTGTGTACATCATCGATGTGTGCATCAGACAATTTAAAACATTCGTCTGTTTTTATATTTGTTATTTCCGTAAAAATGCTTTAAAAAATATGACATTACAGAAAATATTATTTACTTGACTGTAAATTATTTAAGTTTCACGATCAGATTTACTAAACTTTATTATTAGTAAAATAGGTTGCTTAAATAACTGTTCTGTAATCAGAGAAATTAGTTGATGCATTCATATAGAGTGCGAAAAAACCTATAACTTTGAAATAAGCATCACGATACTAAAGTATATTTTTTTATCTTCCATACACCTCTCGTCTGATATTGTAATAAATGATTTATACTGAATAGTATACAAAACAATGTATTCAAAAATAATACTGAAAAATGAAAATAATCTTTGTACGAATCAAATGAGAAACAAGACAATACGTGTAAAAATGATGAACAGGTGATGAGAAGCAGAGAATAAGATATCCTGCAGGAAATAAATAAGTGTTATTATTAATAAAAATAAAAGGAAAGAAGTAATCAAAGAGTAAAAAAAAAAAATTGTGCTCTGTAAGAAATAAAAGCGTCCAATATCGATATTAAATTTAATTTCTAATTGATTCAATAAATTATCAAACAGAATATAATAAAGTTAAAATATAAACATCGACACAACAAAAAAACCTAACTAAAAGTAAAAAGTAATAATATATTTTTATGATTATTCAAAATGATTTAGACTTTTAAAATCCAAACAAATTAAAATCACCTATTAACAACTAACTAATAGCGTATGTGAAAATGCCATGCCTGACGGGAAACGAACCCGGGACCTCCGGATGAAAGGCCGCGACTTAACCCGGTGGGAGGTTAAGACAATCTAACGAAACATAACCTTCTACTTTTTCTGTTTAGCCTCCGGAACCGCCGTAAGGTATTTCTTCAGAGGATGATATGTATGAATGTAAATGAAGTGTAGTCTTGAACAATTCAAGTCGAACATTCCTGGGATGTGGGATTAATAGAAACCCAACCAACAAAGGATATCGATATCCACGATGTAGTATTAAAATCCGCAAAAAAGTAATTTCCTTTACTAGGATTTTAACCTTAGAACCCTTGACTTCGAAATCAGCTAATTTGTGAAGACAAGTTGATCAGTATACCAACCCGGTGGGTTACCCAAAGTTTATTTTATTTAATCTTTGTATATACGAGTATATGCATAACCAAGGGATCGTCGCTGTCCTCGACTAAATTACTAGTAATGATTTTATGATTCAAATAATAAATTCAATAATTATTGCTTATAGTAGAGTTGTTATTTTAATATGTAAAATGTGTTAATATGGAGAATATACAAAATTACCGGTATATTCATTAAATTGCTATGTATTTATTACACTCTGTAAGATTTGAGGCGATTAATCAAATTTATTGTAACATAAAAATTTCTCTTCACAGCAAGATTAAAATAAAATCCTTTCTGCAATTCTAATTTTATTTTATTTGAAGTTAAATAATAATATTTTCTTAGATGTAATTTAAAATAATATTTAAAGTAGACTGTTAACACTTAAACGTATAAATAAACTCGCAAAGGATTTAGAATTACAAATTTACATGAACATGTTCTCTTAAAACCATTAAAATATGTTATTTTTGTATTTACTCTTGACGATTATGTTGTGCCAACATAAGCACTAAATTAACACAAGCGAAACTAATTTTTGTGTATACAAGAAATTAAAAAATAACATGAGTAGAAAAATAAATTCAAATAAACTAAACGTCATATTTAAGAGCTGTTAATGATCGCTTCAAAGATTTAACGACCTGAGAAATGTTTTAGACAGAGCTACACTTAGTATACGTCAACAATGAAACGTTCACTGTACAATACAAATTCATCAAATTAATAATAAATTGGGCCTTTAACCGTAAAACAATTTAAAAACAAATGATAAAGCAAGAAAAAAAGAGAGAAATAATAAACGTTTTAAATATTTTTAAGTCAATAATATGTCTGTATAATATCTAAATATAAAATACCCTATTGTATCATATAATCTAAATATTACAACAAAACGGAAAAAACAGAGATTAATATGCTTTTACAACTACCTAAATCTTTTAATCTTAAAACATGATTTTCATCACTAAATTCGTAATATTTTACTACTTAGAAATGGACAGAAAAATTAAGAAGTAATAAAGGATAATTAAGTTGACGATTAATCAATTAAGTTTAATCGAAACAATCCAGATTAAGAAACCAAACTGGTTTGCACACTTAGAATAAAATGCTACAATTCAAAAATTGTTTGATTTTGTTTCACATCGCTTAAGTAGTTATGTAGTGTAAATAAGAACGTGTCGGATCCGTACCATGGACACATGACCCGGGACCTGTGGAGGTCCCGGGTTCGAATCCCGGTCAGGCTTGGCTTGGCTTCAAGCTTAATTTAGATGAAAATAGAAATGGACAGGAACATCTGTTTCAGTCAGGATAGATGATGTTTGAGTTAAATTTGAAGAAAATTTAATATATATTAACTATATTCCGGTAAAAAACATAATATGGAACAAAACTTTAAATGATAAAAAAAATTTAGAATATTACGATGGTTAAAATAACCTCTTTTTAAAAACAAAACACCAAGATGCACAATAAGTATTTTTTTCTTACTCATTTTCATAAAATGTAAGTTCTGAATCAGCAAAACTTTCAATAACCGACTTATGTATAATAAATTTCAACGAATATACTATTTGACAGAAACTGTCAGCATATTGAAGTTTTACAGAAGCATCTTAAAAGTTACTTTACATTAATGATTTTTAGTTTACTTTATTTAAATTAAACTGTAAATATTCTTTGAATATTTTCTTTGTTTATATAAATGAAAACAATAAGGGGAAACAGTTTCTGTCAGCTTAAAACCTTAGTTTGACAACTTTTCAAATATTATATTTACTATTAATTAATAGTTATTGTTTTATTTAACGTGATATAGAACACCGTGTTAATTGTTTATCAAAATCTTTAATACATACAAAGTTAATTAAAATCTAGGTTACTAAAACCTAAATTTAAAGTATATGTACATTTTAATAGAAATCAGTAAATACAAAAAGTATTGCTGGTGAAATCTGCGAGTATGTACGGCGAAACACTTATTTAATAAAACAATTAAATACAAATAAATATACTATAAATATAGTTACAAATAAAGGTAAACAAAATAAACTGATAATCTATATTTTCCGAGTTCAACAGGATATGAATCGCGAATATGTCAAGAAAAAACGTTAGCATATTTTCACATAAAATTTAGCCTTTAAATGGAAATTATGAATTAAGAACAGGTTATTCCTTTATATTTAATTAATTTTTCTTCTTTTTTTATCAGTACAGTTGAAACAAAAATTAATTAAATACAAAAACTTAAAATAATCATTTAACAGTTCTCTCCCTGTCCGCTATTTTATTATTTTTATAAAAAAATGTATATCTCAAGTTCGGATAGATGAATCACATTAATATTTGGTATGCGGCTTGGTCACAACGTTTTAAAAGTAGCAAAAAATCAGAACTTAAATACCTTCGCAAATTACAATATGGCGGCCATGTTTATTTTTTAATCCGTTACATCTCCGTAAATATTTTAGTTTTATCATAATTTATGCTGCTAAAATTTATTAAGCCTTTTATTTTGAAAAAACTTTTTTTAATATTTTTTTAAAAATCGGTTAAAAAATAGCCGAATTTTGGCAGAAAATCGATATTGTAATTTATGTCTGTTTTTCATGTCCTCCACTTACGTTCAATTCGATGAAATATTAATTGTTTTTATTTATTGTTAATTCTAGTATCGTAAATTAGTATCAATTTAAGTAATAATTTTCTCAAAATAATAGACCTAATAATTAAAAAAATAAATCAACTATCAGCGATAATCTTACGTAAATTGTTCTAGAACATTGTACAACATGTTATCGATATTATAAAGTGGAAATAGGAAGTGCTGCAGTTCCACAGTGCTTATAAACGAGCCGCCACTGGTGAAAATGAATGTTAGAAAAATAAAAATAATGAAGGCAGAAGAAAATACCCAATAAATGTCTTCCGAAAAAAAGAAAGAATTAAAGCAGTAAAACGGAATAGATATTTAGATATGTTAACAGAAGTGAAAACGATATAAAAATAGGCATAAATATGGCTAAGGAATTCATTAACAGAATTCGAGTATGTAGTCGAGTTGAAAAAACATCTTGTAAAGTTTTATCTTTGGAGAATACTTTATCGATGTAAGAAATGGACACTAATAAAAATACAACAAGAAAGGCTAGAGGTATTTAAAATGGAGAAGATGAAATGGACAAAGTTAAAGATGAAGGAGTAAGAAGGAGAATTAACGAGAATAGAACTTTAATCAGAATAATTAAAAATAGAAACGGTAATTGGCTGAGAAATAACATGAGAAATGAAAAATTGATTAATACAATGTTAGATGGATTACTTAAAGGTACAAACAAGTGAGGCGAGAAAAGCGTGAAGACGCCCAAAAAGAAACTGAGAAATATCAGGATCTTAATATTTTAGTAGGAAACAGAGAAAAAAGAAGGCATACATGGTGCAATGGACCTTTCTTTTTCCTGTTTAGCCTCCGGTAACTACCGTTTAGATAATTCGTCAGGGGATGAATGAGGATGATATGTATGAGTGTACATGAAGTGTAGTCTTGTACATTCTCAGTTCGACCATTCCTGAGACGTGTGGTTAATTGAAACCCAACCACCAAAGAACACCGTTATCCACGATCTAGTATTCAAATCCGTGTAAAAATAACTAGCTTTACTAGGTCTTGAACGCTGTAACTCTCGACCTCCAAATCAGCTGATTTGGGAAGACGCATTAACCACTAGACCAACCCGGTGGGTTAAGGTGCAATGGACCTGCCTACGGGCAGATTACCACTCGGTCAACTTATGTGAAAGTGTAACAAAAATCTATGTTTTATTAGTTTTATGGGCATAAACTGCTTTGGTCATGTTTTTCTGTTACAATCTCTTTTTTTTGGAAATTTTTTTGCGTATAAAAAATTCCATGCCTGACCGGGATTCGAACCCTGGACCTCCGGATGAAAGGCCGAGACGCACGGAGGAAAAAACAGAAGGTATACTGCATCTTTCATTTTTTCCACTGTAATAGAATTATTACAAAAGACGCTCAAATTAAATTTTATTTGCCAGTGATGTAATACATATTGACTGTCAATAATCATATAAGTTTATGATAGTAAATCAGAAACAAAAATCGATTATTACAGTTAATTTATTTAATTCTTTTTACGCTGTATTATAGTATAAATTTATTAAAGAATATTTAAAATACTTAACGCTTAACTTAGTTTAATATCGTTTTGTTACAAAAGCTTAAAGGAGACATGAAGTTTCCGAGAATAAATTCGAAAACGATCACATGTTTTTAATAAAATATTGAAAACAAAGAAACAATTTTATTATTATTAAAATTATAAAAACGTAATAGAACAAAAACTTTGTTCTATTACACACAGTAAATAAGTTACCACATAAAAAAGTTAACCGTGTATTAAAAGATTAATCAAGTAAGCTACAATAATAAAACGACGAAATAACTTCCGGTAGATAATTCCATTAGTCGACGACCCTTTATTCAACGAAATCTCGTTTTAATATGTTTTTTGTAACAAATTTAGTTCAGATTATCTCCGTTCCAATTGATGATCACATTACTGTAAAAAAGATTAATTTTTTTTTGTACAAAGACAAATGGCTCAAAACCTGAAAGATCGAATTAAAACAAAAAATAATTAAAAAATCAATCGGCCCTTACTTTATAAAATTTATTATTTTTTTTATTTTTTAACAAAATTTTAGAAAAATAAATTTATACAAATTTTATCTATAAATATGTAAATAAAGTACAGTATAAAAATTATACCTATTCAAAACAATAGTGGCCTGTCCAACACAAAAGTAATAACATTTAAAGCTGGGAAGTTACTTATTACACTTACATATATATATATATATATATCTTTTTAGTTTTAATGAAATTAAATTAGAGCTTACTTTTTTTAATTATTATTTTTTATTTATTTAATTAAATTAGATTATTCTTTTTATTATTAAAACATTTGAACTAGGAAAGGTTATAAAACAAACTTTTCTGAAGAAAAACAAACAAAAATTCAGTCAATGCTGTGCGAACAATATCTGAATAATCTCTACTACTCGTAGTTTATTTTGATCAGTCCAAGCAGTCTTTAAATGTTTTCTTTTCTTTCTTTTTCTTGTTTAGCCTCCGGGAATTACCGTTCAGGTATTACTTCAGAGGATGATATGTATGTGTGTAAATGAAGTGTAGTCTTGTACAATCTCAGTTCGACTAATCCTGAGATGTGTAGTTAATTGAAACCCAACCACCAAAGAACACCGGTATCCACGATCTAGTATACAAATCCGTATAAAAACAACCGCCTTTACAAAAAAAAATCTTTAAATGTCTGTGACCACTCGTTGAAACCATACATTATAAAGATTTTTCTCGAAACCTTTCGGTTAATCAAAATGTATCTCAGCAAATCCATTATATCGCAGAAATTTTTCTCGTAAATAAATAAATAAAAAAAATCCAAAAAGTTTTGTCTGTACTCTTAAGTTATTTACGAAATATTTTTTGGGAATGTAAGCAAGCATAAAAATGTTCCGATAACAAACTAGAAACATCCTGTAAAGGCAGTTCGGTTTAAATAAATTGTAACTATGTAAATATAAAGGATTATATTTGAATTTAAAATATACAGTATTTTAAATCTGTATTTTTAATGTCATAGAAAGTTTTTCTGCTGCAATACACCTAATATAACTATAAAATAAAGAATTTGTTTATTTTCTCTTTCATAATTAAGATCAACAAAAAATAATTCGGTTACCTCAGTGGAAAAAAAAACACATTAATAAAATATGTGAACTCGTTATACTGTTTTAACTTTTGTTTGTTTATTATCAAAATGTAAGTAAAATTTCTAGAACATGGATATCACCGTCCTAGTGTAGCTACAATATTTTATTTATCAGTTCTGAAATTTGGATTATAATTAAATTGATGACAATTTTTACCCTTTTACGGTAGTTTTATTTCTCAATTTTTGTTAAAAATCAATATAAGAAATAACACTTTATTCCATAAATTTGTTCTACATAGACCAAATTTAAAGAGCCGGGAAAAAGTAGCATAACTATCCCGAATAAGTAGGGGAAGTTATGTAACATTGTAGGTATGAAGTGCTTCGTCCTAGACAAACTACTACTATGAGGAAAATTAAGTGAAACATTAAAGTATGTAAGTGAATAATTGTGTACAAAATATTATTCGAGTTATAGTTAAAACTTTGATGGTGACCGTCTCCCATCCCCTTGAATAATTGTAGGTAAAAGTAACTTTAAAGTTAAGAAAAACTTCTCAATACGACAAGGTCCATCTTACAATTCCAGCAACATTTTGGTCATCCCTTGCCGCAAGGATTGGTCATAAATTGTTTCAGACAAGTATTATGTAATGTTTAAAGGACTAACGACCACTTAACCCGATTTGATACTGTACCTATTAAGGAAGGTATGATTTTTTTGTCTTCGAAACCCCATTTTTTCTATCACCTGGGCGGTATTTTTTTTCTATCATTTTTTCTATCACCTGGGTTGGCGGTATCCAAAAACTTTGCTTAGACAAATTTTAGGCCCTTATCCAAAGAATAGTAGGAACTTTAAACTAATTCGATTTATTACTTAATAAGAAACTTATAGCGATTTTTTTTTTTTGTTTTTGTTTTAGTCATCTCTTGCCGTAAGGGTTAGTCATATCAAAAATTGTTTCAGACAAAAGTTTTAGGTAATGTTTAGAGAACTAACGCGACCACCTTAAACCGATTCGATACTGTCCCTATTACGGTAGGTATGGATTTTTTTGTCTTCGAAACACCAGTTTTTCCACCCCCTGGGCCAGTGGTTGGTTACATCAAAAACCTTTACTTATATAGGTTTTAGGCCCTTATCCAAAGAATAGTAAGAACGTAGAATAGTAGGAAACGAATTCGTTATTTTATTTAATATGAAAGGTATAGCAATATTTTGTTTTTTTTCCGAAAAAGCCACCCCATTTCTATCCCCATGGTCCGATTTTGGCCGTTAACGAACTCGACTGAGATTTTAGGTCGAGTTATTTTGAGGAAACAATTTGAATGTGATTGGCGCAAAATTACGCATTTATCGTGTCCACAAGAAAGTGAAATCTATATATATATATATATATATATATAAATATAATTTAAACTTTTGAACTGAGGGTGGTTTTGGGGTCTGGTAGATATGAAACGCGAAGATATGTCGAAATTTTCCGGAATTCGAATCATGGTACCCAATACTATAGGTATCTTTCTTATGAAATCTACCTAAAAGGGGGAAAACCTAACCTCCCCTATTCCGAAATGAAATTGGCCAGATGCATGACCAAAATGATGTAATGGTAATCGTCTATTAGTGGATAATGTGTATGTAAATCCAGAAACGTAAAAGATAGAAAAAAATAATTTTTGTTCTACTCCCCCAATGAGCAGGACGTTGAAGAAGATAAAAAACTATCAGAAAGTACCTTTGCTACCTACAACTGTGAAAACGTTTACCTATCTTTTAAGTAATATTTTGATATACGGGATCATAAGATATCCCTACTCCTTAATCGATTTAAAAAAAATCAAATTTCATCAATGCCCCATATACGAAACCATCGTGCATAATATCATCCGATTGGTCTATCGAGCCTGGTGATATTTTGAGCCTGGTGGTAGTTTGTTTGTAGGGCTTCATGAAACGTGAAGAAATGTAAAAACTCCGAAATGAAAAATTAAATCCGATTAGCATTTATTTCCTTACGTCCAGTACACCATATACCTATTGTCGCCGAATGTCTTCGACGGCAAGTGGCACCTTAGAACCTTACGGTAGTCCTGAAAAGGGCCGTGGGATTTTAATTGGTGGCTCTGAAAAGGACCGTTTGTGTGTTGATGAGGTAACCCTGAGAAGAGCTGTTGAGTACGGTCGCTGGTCTCCAGGGAAGTCGGCTCAGCCCGGTGGGTAGTATTCGAGGAGTAGCGGTTCGTTCATTGGAATCGAATCGAGCTTCCCCTCAGCGGCAATTGGGTACCCGCTACAGCGTCCATTAATAGCGGTAGTCCCCAGAACCCCGCAGTGTCGGGTCGGTATCGGTCGTCTTCCGCTAAGCGACCGAGGCGGTTCACTTTGAACGGTATTCGTCCGGTTTCATATTTAACACTTAGCCTTCCGAAGCTAGCCGGCTTCGTGCCAGGCCAGGATGTTTGCATCTGCCGCGAGATCGCATTTTGGGCCGGCCAGGCAACTTCTTTCTTTCTTTCTTCTTCTTCTTCTTGGTCTGCGGCTGGTGGTGGTCCGCAAGAGAATGACTCTCACTTTGCCATGCACTGTTTATAAAGCCGCCTGCGAATAGTGGGACCACAGTGGTACTGCGGTGGACTGTTATGCAGTCACCTAGTTTGATGGAGAGGAACGCGGTGCAGGTGCATTGGTGGACCGACATCTACCGATTAGCGTCGCATTCGCCAATAGTAAGGGTGCACAGCTTGTGGCAACATTATATAGACATGAAAGTAAAAATGTTTTTCAATAATTAATATATCTCAACTTTTCTGGCTTTTGCGAGGCTAGATTGATCAATGAAACTTTGCCCAGACGCCATGTACGCGAAAAGCGGTCTTCGTGATGTACACGTCCATTTTAGGGTCAGTATAGATCGGTTGAGGTATTCTCCAAAAATTTAGATTTCGGAAATACGACATTTAAAATAGTGAAATGTTAAAGAAATATTTTGGTTAACTCGTATGGCTCATTATTACCACCACAATTCCAAATGAACCTTTTCTATTTCGTGAAAGAAAAGACAATATGGATTAAAAAAAACCACAAAAATCTTTTCAGCTTTTAGTTGATAGAAATGTCCGTCTGGTTTCCGTATAGGTAACGACTTCTTTTTTTTTAAATACAATATTTTACAATAAGATTGAAAGATTTTCCTCTTCGTTGATTACTTTGTTGTAGAATTTTTATTTAATTTTATATATAGAAATATATCAGAACATTCAATTTCAGAAGATAGTTTTAAAGTACAAAAACAAATCTAAGGAATTTCTAACACGGAAGAAGTACTTTTCTACATAAAATAACATTAGAAAAATGCATTAAAATTTGTTAATATCACGAACAAATGAGTTTGCAAATACTTGATCTTCATGTAAAAAATGAAGTACAAGTTCAAGGAAGTACATATCGGTTCAAATCCGACTTTGTTCAAATCCATTTTAAAATTTTTTAAATTTAATTATATTGATTTATTAATAATTTTTTTTTCTTTTATATTTATTAATTATTATTTTTATTGTACAACTACAAGGAAGGAAGTATAGTAATCGCGAACTATTTCGGTTTTCAGATTTCAATGGAAATATCCATTTTGACCATCCCCGATTCCATTTTTATTAGTTTCTGCGTAACATCTATACATACGTACGTATGTATCTCGCATAACTTAAAAACGATTTGCCGTAGAAATTTTGTATTTATGACTATTGTAACATCTAGTTGTGCACCTCCCCTTTTGACTGCAATCGACTGGCCCAAAAATGTCCAAAAAACCCAAAGTCCAAACAATTTGGTTTTTGGACTTTTTCTTAACTGCAGTAATAAGCCCTCATTTAGAGCTTTTCAACGATATATATCATAAGTGGTATTTATTTTCATTGGTTCCGGAGTTATAACCCAAAATAGTTTAATTAATGAAATGTTTGGATCTTACAAGGGGAAGGCAAATCGGTTCGAATCCGACTTCATTTCCTTTTTTTAACTTAAATATATCGATTTATTAATGATTATTTTATTTTTTTAATATCAATTAATTATTTTTTTTTTTGGGATCATATCGACCCCAAAGTTTAAAAGCATTACAGGAATTCAAAATCTGACCTTGATCTACTAGCTTGAGTTTAACAGGTAATATACTTTACAACTGCATTCTTTTTCACAAACTGTTATGCTGTATCATGTATTTTTTTACCAACAACCTTTTGCACAAAGGTAAGCAAAGAAATAACAACGAAGATGGATTAAAAGGCACCCACTTAACTTTCTCCTCCCACCTGCCTCTTTAACTTCCTTTTGACTAGACAGGTGGTAGAGGTATTCACAGTTGTTTTCTACAACTAACCAGGAAACCATTAAGTGTAAGAAACCTACACACTCTGAAGTACATCTGGCTAGATCACACCATTTATGTAATCTAATACAGTTTACCATAAAAAATTTCGTTATTTATAAAAATAAAATACGTTATTTTATTAAAAAACATAATTTTTTTAAAGTATGCATTTCGTTAATTAATCGTGTAATATTGTACTGTAAATCATATAAATATGAAAGAACTCAAAGTTTTTCAAACTGAAAAATCAAATTCGAATTACTGAAGTCAGGGTAAAAAAATAAATAAATACTGTTTACCGTGAAAAAATAATAAATTCAAAACTGAATCAATTAACGTAGTAAATACTAAACTATGATTAAAGGCTCTTTTTTACTTCCTTGTACGAAGTAAAGAAAGTATTGTGATCACGAAAAATTCCGGTTTTCAAATTTCAATGGAAATATCCATTTTGACCTTCCCTGAATACATTTTAGTTAGTTTCGGCGTGACGTCTATACGTATGTATCTCGCATAACTCAAAAACGATTAGTCGTAGATTGTTAAAATTTTTGATTAAAGACTGTTGTAATATCTAGTTGTGCACCTCCCATTTTGAACAATCGACTGGACCAAAAGTGTCCAAAAAAGCCTAAAATCTAAAAAGAATTGGATTTCGGAATTTTTCTTAACTGCAGTAATAAGTCCTCATTGAGGCCTTTTCAGCGATATACATAGGTGATACTTATTTTCATTAGTTTCAGAGTTTAACGAAATAAAATTTAACTAATGAAATATTTGGATCTTACAAGTACATCGGATCTTACAAGCACATCGGTTCAAATCCGACTTCATCTCCTGTTTCGTTAAGTTTTTTTATTAACTTAAATATACTGATTTATTAATAATTATAAACAACAGATTGTAAAAAAATGTTTACAATAAATAATATTCAATAATAACAAAATAAAATAAAACAAATATGACAAAATATCCTAAATTATTAATAAAATAGAATTTTGAATTTTTTAATTTCAAAAAAAGGTGTATATGTAATTTAATAGGCGTAATATGAAGTCATATGGTGTCCACATCAGATTTTTTAAAGAAATCAATAAGAAACAATAAAGACCACTTAAAAACACTAAGACGAAGTAATCTATAATATTAAGGAATGATAACGTAAGGAATGCAAATGATTAAAAATCTTTCCTTTATATTAGTACAATAACTAGCCACGCAACCATTCACAGACACTACTATTAGCGACTCCCTCCGCGATGGGAATACATTGGACCGTTTACAAAATTAGGACCCCATCATGCGCATTCCGACTAGACCGAAAGGCCTTCAGTGAACGGACAGAAGAAGAACGCAAAAATCTTTCTAATCTCCCAAGGAATAACCCGAGAAAAACACTTTTCACAAAGACTACATACAAAGGATCAGAACGCAATCCCAAACTCCTTCCTTAAAAGTAAACTAAAAATAAATATATAACCATCAATAAAAATTAAATACCCTGCAATAAATAGGGGGATAAAACATCCCCCGACATCCTTGCGTTTCTTTTCGAACAATCAAACTAATAATCTGAAAAAAAATTTTTTATTCCTTTAAATAATTTTTGATTAGCCGGATGCAAATTTTCCGGTTGTTCGTATGTACGTATGCTTACGCTATCGCACCCTAAATCACCTTATACTTCCAGAACTACTCGACCAATTTTGATCAAACTTGTTCAGATTACTTCTATATATGGGACATTGCCATTAAACTTTTAATTTAAAAGGTCAAGGGGATGATGCTTTAGAGCAGGGTCACTCAGTATCTCTAGATTTCGGCCTAATTACGGTCACATTTTTCTTAAGCACATTTGTTTATAATTAAAAAATACCAATATTTGCAAAAAAACCTTTTTTTACAAAAACGCACCTTCATTCCAAAAAATGGTGTTGTAACCGTCTGCTATGTTGTGATGTCACAGGAGATCGGTAGAATTAAGTAAATGAATAACATTTAATGGTTAAAAACGTAACTCGGTCTGGCTGGGTCTCGAACTAGATCAACCGGTTGACTCGGTACCTGGTGCGTTAAGCCTCGCGGTTAAACCAATCACCCGATCGTATAAGAGAAATTTATTCTATGTAAGTTGTTAGACTGCATTAGTTTAATAAGTGCCGACCGTCGCTGCTAGTACCACCACACCCACGCGAATTAAATGAGGTATGCGCGCCCAATTTAGTTACAATCATTGAATTGAATAAACTAAAAAATGTTATATTTAAATAAAATTAAAAATATTTTAAATAAGTTATGTGTGTGTAAGCCGTGCATCAGAAATAATCCACAGTTGTAGGACTTTAAAGTCCTACAACTGTGTTGTCAGCTTTTTTTCTTTGTACATTAACACATCTACTTTCCTTCCACCAACCAAAAACCAATCTTCCAATCTGGAAGATTGTTTAAAATTAACAAATGTTAATTACTTCCTTATACGAAGTAAAGAAAATATTGTGATCGGGAAAAATTTCCGTTTTTAGATTTCAACGTAAATATCCATTTTGAACATCCCTGAATCTATTTTCACTAGTTTCGGCGTGACGTCTGTATATGCGTACATACATATCTCGCATAACTCAAAAACTATTAGCCGTAGGATGTTGACATTTTGGATTTAGAACACTTTAACATCTAGTTGTGTACCTCCCTTTTTGATTGCATCGACTTGACCAAAAATGTCAAAGAAGTCCAAAATCCAAAAAAAATTTGGATTTCGGACTTTTTCTTAAGTGCAGTAATATGCCCTTATTGAGAACTTTTAAACGATATATAATAAGTTGTACTTATTTTCATTGATTCCATAGTTATAGTCAAATAAAATTGTAATTAACGGAATATTTGGATCGTACAAAGGGAAGGCTCATCGGTTTGAATCCGACTTCATCTCCTTTTTTTTAACTTTTATCTTTTTTAATTTAAATATATTAATTTATTAATAATTATTGATCTCTGATTGTAAAAAAATTTACAATAAATAATAATTAAATAATAACAATAATAATAAAATATGAAAAAATATCATAAATTATTAATGGAATTAAATTTTATTTACTTTTCATTAAAAATAAAAAGTGTATATATAATTTAATAGGCGTATAAGGAAGTCACTGGTGTCCAAATCAGATTTTTTTAATCAATAACTGTATCATTGCTACTAAATAACGTCTCGACAAACAGGCGCTTCGAACAAAACAGGCGCATGTATCATTACCCTAATCAGTTGTACCCATAATATTATATTTCTCTTCATACATTCGTATATGATAACGCCAAAAAATTAATTTCTTCTGATGCCAAAATATTTTTAACTACTCAAAAATACTTTAATAAGATTAAAAAAAAAAATGTTACTGAACACCACAAAATCACAAATAGTACAGTAATTACAGAAAGCACACATAAACATAGAAAGAAACTACATGATTAACAAATTCAATACGGTAACTATGAAAGAATCGACTGTTCAACGATGAAGGTGGTTGTGACGTCAGAGACACTAGTGTTTGTGAAGTAAACTAACCGCTATGAAATCCGATACACACCGCTACCAGTGTAACGGTGTTGTTTTAGATTTTGTCATTCGTTACAAAGTTTTTAATAAATTAAATCGAATTACAAAAGGTTTTCAGTCCCAAAACTAATTAAATTTGCAAACATATTTCGCTTACGTAAAGTTTATTAAAAATAATAAATAATAATCATATTTATATTTTTAAATAAAATTTAAAATAAAATAAACAAAAAAAATAATAATTAAATAAAAATCGTAAAAAAAGAGTAAAACTAACAACTTACACGTCTTCAATTTACATTTAAATTTCGATTTATTTAGATGTAAAAAAAACAACCACAATGCATAAATTACTAACACTTAAATTAGAGATGATTTTATAAACCCGGATTACACAGAAAAATTAAAAAAAAACTACTTTAAATACAGGTTTTGCTTCACGAAAATTAGCTGCTAAAATCCGAGTAAATTTTTGAAACATTAAAATCTTCTTTCTTTTTCCTGTTTAACCTCCGGTAATTACCGTTCAGATATTACTTCGAGGACGAAATGTAAATGAATTGTAGTCTTGTACAGTGTCAGTTCGACCATTCCTGAGATGTGTGGTTAATTGAAAGGTAACTAACAAATAACACCGGTATCCACGATATAGTATTCAAATCCGTATAAAATAACTGCCTTTACTGGGACTAAAACGCAGGAACTCTGGACTTTGAAATCAGCTGATTTGGGATGACGAGTTAATCACTAAACCAGCCTGTTGGGCTTAATAGTACCTACAAATATTGTGATATGGAAAAACTAGTAGCACTTCATGTTACAAGCACATGCCTATATATAATAGTCGAATAATGTTTAAATTTGGTTAAACACGTAAAGTATCTTAGCAAAAAAAATTGAGACTAATTATTTAAAAATTTTATAACGGTGTACACAGTTAGTTATCCGTATTGCATCCAGAACCTCTATCTTCAATTTACAGAAATCCGTTATTAAAAATCTCATGAACTCTCTAGGATTTCCCAAGCAAGATATTTTAATAGTTTATATATATATATTTTTTTAATAGTTTAAATAGATTTAAACTAATTACTATACGACACTTTTACGAACTAAAAATAATAAACATTCACATCCTTAGAATAAATTTTACCGCATGTAAATTACTATACTATCGCAAGAAAGTTACAATACCGCGTATTCGAAAAAGAACTTTGCGATTTTAAGAAGGAATATAATTTTATTTTACAGCACTCATTTGAGTTTTATGCGTAATCTTGAAACGACAAAAAATAAGTTTTAGTTACACATTCTCCGTCAGATAGCAGCTACGTTAGACTGATGCATAGGTCAAGATTTTATGATTCCGACCTTCAGTACCATTTTGCCACAAGAGAAAGCACAGCACGTGTACTGGTTCCCAGAAATAAAATCAGTGATTAGAAAGAATAAACGAATATATCGTAAAAATTCTCCAAGGGACAAAAACTTACGTAAGTGATGCGAACAGTTCTTGGAAGCGTTTTGAAAGGACACTCGGCAGTCAGGCCTAAAACAAGTGCTGAACACACAGAAAGAATTTTAAGAAGACCAAACTGTTCAGTTCGTAGCGTAATCATCAGTTAAACATTCCTAATAACAGTGTCCACGATGTTGTTCGCAAGTGATTGTAACTGTGTTTATAAACTGCAATTACTCCATGAAATTAAACCTAAAACTAAGCCACAAAGTGTACAATTTAATAATTAACATATTAGACTTCATTTCTGCTAATGAAAACTATCTGCAGCGTATTTTATTCTCTGATAAAGTAATATTTTATGTTCGTGGAGCGGGAAATAGCAATAATTATCTAGTATGGAACTCAGAAATCCACACGAATCGGTGGAATTCTTTCGCAAATGTCCAAAAGTAAATTTATGATGTGGTATCATGTGTAATCGAATATTTGGGGCATTTTTTCCATAAGCAGACTATTAAGGGCATAGTGTAATCGGATATGTTAGGAAACTTTCTGTTTCCGCAGATTGAATGTATGGAAGGCCTAATTTTCTAACAGGATGGAACCTGATCCCCTAGAGGAAGACACCTTCCGTACCTAGCCCTGATGGGTTTAACCGGAGGACATCTTATACGCCTCGGCATATGAAATCTCACAGTCGCCTCGGCCAAGGATGTCACCAATGCGTATGCCACAAGCGACATTCCCATCGGTATAATTATTACGCAAACAACAAAACACATCTCTAGTCTTAAGCAAGACTGAAAACTATAGTCGTCGAAGGAAATGAATCACCTACCTAGTCGAAAGGTAAAGTGAGTTCACATGTGACACAAACGCGAAAAACTCCAAAACAAAAACTCTTCAAATCAAGCAGAAGTTGTGCGGACTGAGCTTAACGACAGGTTCCCAGAAGGCAGGATAGACAAAAAGGCTACCGTCGTTTGGCCACCGCAAAGTCCCTAATTTAATCCAGATGGATTTCTTCTTTGTGACTACGTAAAAGATATCGTATACCTAGAAAATTCAGTAATTCGGCCATCTACGCCAAAAAATAACAGCAATCGTGGAAATGATTCCTACAGATATGCTCGCCAGAATTTGTAATGAAGAGAATCACAGGTTTGATATCCTCAATTCTGTAAACTCTGCTCATATTAAGTTACATTAATCGGAAAAACAAGTTTAGTATTTGTAGTTCCATATAATAACATACATTTTTAATTTTAAATATAACGTAAATTTAAATTAAATGTGGAATTTTTTTTCGGACGCCAGTACTAGATGGAGGATGGAGAAATTAATAATGCTAAAAATATTGATAAGTCTTTTCAGGAACAATTTTAAGTATGTCAGATACAAGTTGTTTAACACTTAAGGGACTGGGTGAAAGAGAAACCATCTGGTACAGTTGCGCTGTCTTGTGTCAGGGAACGTTTTTATAATTCAATCGACCCCTGATATCAAATAATCTATAAAAGGCTTGTACGAGTACAGAGATCGAAAAAGATTGCAGCAATAAAAAAAATCATACCGCTCCATGTAATCGAGATAAAGTATTAATCGGAACAGCAAGATAATCGGGATATCATGAAATTCTTTTAGACATGACCGGCCGTGACCTTGAGCCGATGCGCACAACAGCGCAAAGCACACCGCCTCTGCGCCGTTGTCACTTAGTGCAATGACGATAGAGTTCAGCAGAAAAAACAGTGCGTTTTGTGGTTAGCAAAATATAAACTAGTTATAACTGTTCAACAGAATTTTCAGGCGTGTTTATGACGACGATCCCCCACTCATGCAAACAGCATTAGACCGTAGTACGAGCAGTTTAATGAAACTGGCAACGTGGAAATAAAAAATTCCCCCGGATGGCCCAAAACAAGTGACGAAGCAGTTGAGCATATACGCCAAAGTTGTCGCACGTTTTCCCGCAAGTTGACTAAATGGAACAAGAAAGTAACGTTGCTGTTAATGTTTCAAAATATGATGCACCCCCAACCTTTAGCCTAGGTGTTCGACTCGCTCTCACTAAAATAGATTCCCTAATCGTTGGATTGGTATGGCCGGCACTGTGCATTGGCCTCAGAGAAGTCCAGATTTAATACTATACTTTTTTCTATGGGGATACGTTAAAACATTATCTAGTGAACAAATCAGGAAGTGTTTTAGTGTCCACGCTTCCAACACGCCTTTCCGGCGGGTTGGAAGCGTGGAGACTTAGTGTTCTCGTTCAAAGGTGGCGACAAAGATCCTACTGTTAGTTCTTCTTACCGCCCACTAGCGTTCTTGCCTGCGATTGGCAAGGTTTTTGAGAAGGTCGTATATTTGCGTATTAATGTTAAATTGGCCACTGATCATTTGCTAATGGACACTCAGTATGGTTTCCGACCGAGCAGCACTGAGGATGACATACTAAAGGTATAGCTTCCTCTAGTCCATATAAATATGTATCAGGGATTTTTCTGGACATATCCGAGGCATGTAAAAAGTTATGTTGGTCCTCTGCCCTGTTTCAGATGCAGAAGCGTAAGTGTCTGAATGAAATATCTTAGAAGTGCTCTGAAGTTATTTCCTATCGGACCGTTTCAGTGAACAAATCTGGAATTTAGAACATTTAAGACAACGGATCACCGCTGCTATTGCCACAGTTACGCTTGAAATGATTCAGCGGACCCAGGCAGAAGTCGATTATCGGCTGGATGTTTACAGAGCGACCAACGGAGCTCATATAATGAAACATTCTAAGGTACATAAAAAAACGTTTTGAGTTGGTGAATTTAAAAAAAAATAATTTGATTATTTTTAGAAGTTTCTGAGATATGATTTTTTTAAACTGCTGCAACCTTTTTTGACAACTCTGTACATGTAAGTATTTTGTTTTTAATAAGACTAGTATTTTGTGTTTGTAAAGATTTATTTTTCATTATTTCTTTTATTCTGACTTTTTCTCGTTATGCTAATTATATTTATTATATTTTTTTCTTGCTAATTATATAAAATAACGGATTAACATTTACAAAGGACAATTTTATAAAACATATCTTTGAGAATGCGGCGCACAAGCGTTAGATTTTTCTGGGCTATATAACAAGGAGTATATATATCGCTTTAGTGGTTCTACAATTCTAATTAATCATGAACAAGTTATAATCAAAATTATTACCAGTAAATTAAATGTAATTTGTTACAACTATTATATTTAATTATTTATTTATTTATTAAACAGAGATTTTTATTTCATTCAGTACAATTAATAATGTTGTGAAAAAAGAAACAGATTACTACCGAGCGTAATGTAAGGCTAATACGAATGAGAAAATGCGTATTATTATTATTTACTCAAGTTCTCTAAACTACTTTTTTGATTCTAAAATACTTTGAGTAACAAAACTGTACACGTATCATAACGCTATTACTGTTCAATATTTAGTAAGCATTGACAACGAAAAACAAATTCAACATAAGAGTATCTTCACATCGTTTAAGTTAACCGTGCAATTTTTTTAATTTTCCAATTAAGTTATGTAGAAAAATTTTATAATGAGAGGATATCGATTGAAATTCCATTATAAAATAAAAAAAGATTTTTCTAAACTTTAAAAAAAAATATTTATAGTATATCAAAGCAACGTTTGATGATAGCAATTTTCTTTGTTCACATGTCATTCTGTAACGGTATAACTATAAAAAATTCCGAAAGGAAATGCATTCATCACATGTTAATCCTATACAATGTCTAGTCTAAGTCTTTTATATTACTTTCATTATAAAGAAAAATCACAAAAAAATTGTTGACTTTCATGTTGCACTGAACACGTTCAAATTTTCTATTTTTAATTGATTTTTCAAAGAAAAATATTTTAAATAACAGGCCAATAATTTTACATTTATTTCTATTAAATAATATTACAAAAATTTTTCAACATTTTTAAAAACTTGCTTTATACTTTTTAATATAAAACCCGCCGTAAACCATCTGTATATATATATACATACATACATACAGGTTGTTTCTAAAATGGTGGGCTGGCTATTTTTCGGATTCTACTTGTAAGTACTTAAGATTTTATTTCACAAATAACTTCTGATTTTTTTTTCATATTTTTTTTTTATTGTTATTATTGATTGAATAATTATATATTGTAAAACTTTTTTTATAATCACGAGTTAATAATTATTAATAAATCAATATATTTAGATTAAAAAAAAAAGTTAAAAAAAAGGATTTGAACCTATGTGCCTTCCCCTTGTAAGATCCAAATATTTCATTAATTAAAATATCATTCCGCTATAACTCTGGAACCGATGAAAATAAGTACCAGTTATGATACATCGTTGAAAAGCTCTCAATGAGTGCTTATTACTTAAGTTAAGAAAAGTTCAAAAGCCAAAGTTTTCAGATTTTGGGCTTTTTTGGACATTTTTGGTTCAGCCTTTCGCAGTCAAAAAGGGGAGGTGCAAAACTAGAAATTACAACAGTCATAAATCTAAAATTTTAACATCCTATGGCTAATCGTTTGTGAGT
This sequence comes from Lycorma delicatula, assembly GCF_047948215.1. Lineage (NCBI taxonomy): Eukaryota > Metazoa > Arthropoda > Insecta > Hemiptera > Fulgoridae > Lycorma > Lycorma delicatula. Next base: position 43,326,083 of record NC_134456.1, on the reverse strand, counting down.
TATGCGAGATACCTACGTACGTACAGACGTCACGCCGAAACTAGTCAAAATGGATTCAGGGATGGATATTTCCGTTGAAATTTGAAAACCGAAATCTTTCGCGACAAAGTTATCTTTTATTTACGTTTACTCAGTAATCCATTTTTTAATTCCTTGTACGAAGTAAAGGAAGTACTGTGAACGAGAAAAATTTTAGTTTTCAAATTTTAACGGAAATATTCATTTTGACCATCCTAAATCCATTTTAATTAGTTTTGGCGTGACGTCTGTGTGTACGCACGTATGCGTACACTAGTTGTGCGTACGTATGTATCTCGCATAATTGAAAATAATTAGCCGTATAATGTTGAAATTTTGCATTTAGGACTGCTGTATCATCTGGTTGTCCACCTCCCCGTTTTACTGCAATCGACTTAACCAAAAATGTCCAAAAAAAGCCCAAAATCCAAAAACTTTGGATTTTGGACTTTTTTTAAACTTTATAAGCCCTCATCGAGAGCTTTTCAACAATTTATCATAAATGGTACTTATATTTCATCGGTTCAATAGTTATAGTCAAATAAAATTTTAATTAATGAAATATTTGGATCTTACAAGGGGAAGGCACATCGGTTCGAATCCGACTTCACTTTATTTTTTTTTAACTTTTCTTTTTAATTTAAATATATTGATTTACTAATACAGGCATATCAACCTCTGATTGTAAAAAAGGCATTACAATAAATAATTCAATAAACAAAGTATATGAAAAAAATCAGTAGTTAGTGAAATAAAATTTTATGTACTTTTAATTTTAATTCAAAAATTTCTACAGAGGTTAATAATTATTAATAAATCAATATATTTAAATTTAAAAAAAAAAAAATTTTAAAAGATATATATGTGTATGAAGTCGGATACGAACCGTTGTGTTCATGGTTACGGATACAACACGTTCTCACTTATACCAGATAACTACTTAAGCGACGTTAAACAAAATTACTACGTAAACTAATATAAAATACTGATACGGAGATCACAAAAAAATTTGTATGAGATTGATTGTGATGTCCACCACAATGCAATTGTGTCCACTTTATTAAATAATAGGAGGATCGTATCTCACTTTCAAATTAAATAAGTTTAAATGAAGTGCAACAAAAAATGTGTATATGTAATTTAATAGGCGTACAAGGAAGTCATGTGGATGTGCACATCGAATTTTTCTATAGGAATTCCAATTTAATACAAGACATATTGTTTTTATCTAATAACGAATTCTACAGGATGAATTCAGTAAGATACGAAACACTATTAAGAATACTATTTAAAAATAAATTGTGATATATTTTTTATATCACATCTCTTTCGTTGATATCTAATATACAAATGGTTTGCAAAAAAATATTAGCTCAACATATGTTTAGGCATAAAGTTGTGTGTAGAAAAAATGTCTTATACTGATATATAAAAGAAACATCAATAAGTAGGAAAATGATCGAATGAAAATTTAAGCTTGAAAGAATGTGTTTCGTTTTAATTTTTTGTATAAAATTGAAAATGGAACTATCCGTAGAATTCCATGTACGAGTTAAAGTCATATTTGCTCCTAAATAATCTTTTTGTAAAAAAAATAGTAATTACCAATTATGAAAATCAATTCGGAGAAAAATATTTATTTTGAAAAAGCGTAATTGTACGCGAGAACAATGTTCAGTATAAATATTAAATAAATCATGAAAACTACTTGACGGAATGTGTTTTATAAATATATGCCTATGTATAAAATTTTGAGACTGAAAAATCTCCAAAATACTATAACAGTTTCATTGAAATTTAGAAATGGATTTTAAAATTTGATGTAAATTGGTTGAGTCGTTCTTGACCCATCAGGATTATCTGTTCTAGGTCGGACCACTTACGAAGTCTGAATATTTTTAGCGTAGTTATGGTTATGGCGGGACTTTGATGCGCTCTAATAAAAAACAAGAATTCTAATCGGAAAACTGTTTTGCGCAAAGGATTACATTTTTATTCAGGATTCTTAAACACATCATTCATATTTATTTAATAAAATGAATTTGAAGGTACAGAAGGTATTGAAAAACCCTATCTTAAAGATTATAGCGGTAGCGTCGCCGTCTTTCTGTCTAGTTCTAATAATTGCCGCGCTAGCAACACATCTCGATATATATATACATGTAGAGGCATGCCGTAGGCACGCCCTCCGCAGCTAGGCCCTCGGGGCGGGTTGCCCTGGCGGGCGGCGTCTCGGAATGGGATTATTAGGTATAAAAATTGATTACCTCTTGTATAAAATTTTTTTTTTTGAATGATGAAAATCGATATAACGAAAGTTAAATTAGAAATTTAACTCTAGAAATTAATACTAACAAATCGGGATTTTCTGCCAGTGATCGGTACATTCCGGCGTCTACTTTTTGATTATAGTTCATTATTTTATGAAGAAAAACAATCACACAAATAAAGAAATGCATTATTAATATATTTTTCGCATGTATATCGATATATAATAATATAACAAGTATACACCTGACCACCACAAGACATGTGTACTAATGAATCGGGATTTCCCGCTAGTGAACGGTACATTCCAGTGCTAAACTACGGGAGACAGGGACACACACACATACAGAGAGAGAGAGAGAGAGTGAGAGAGAGACCGTTTACCGCCACAAATGAGGAAAACATTGAGCGTGCACGTGACATGAATTTCTTAGACAGACGAGTAACTATCGATGAAGTGGCACATCGTCTACAAATTAGTCACGGTTCTGCCTACGAAATCATCCACAACAGACTTGAGTTTCATAACTTCTGTGCAAGATGGGTCCCAAACCAACTCACACAGTCGCATAAACAAACGCGCTTGGACATCTGCCAAAAACATTTGGATCGCTATGGTAACGAACGGGACATCTTCTTAGACAGAATCATCGATGGTGACGAAACCTGTATCCATCGTGACGAGCCGGAGAGTAAACGGCAGAGTATGGAATGGAAAGATCCAAATTCACCCTGCAAAAAAAGGTTCAAGACCCAAACGTCCGCAGTAAAACTGATGTTTACGGATTTTTTTGACTCACAAGGTCCGGTACTGGGACATTATGAAGAAAGGGGCACGAAATAAACAGTGCGCGTTACAGTGAGATGCTTACTGCCAAGCTGAAGCCTGTAATTTGAAGCAAACGCCGAGGACTGCTGTCGAAAGGTGTTGTGTTGTTGCACGATAACGCCCGTCCACATACTGCTGCCCGCACTGCTGAAACGGTCCAGAAACTCGACTTTGAGGTACCGGCTCGTCCTCCTATAGTCCTGATCTTGCCCCTTCTTAGTATCACTTGTTTGGTCCACTCAAAGAGGCATTAAGGGGCCGTCGATTTACCTCGGACGAAACAGTGAAAGAAGCGCAGCTTCCTGGCTCGCAGCTCAACCGAAAACCTTCTTTTACGAGGGCATCAGGAATCTTGTGCAACGATGAACGAAGAGCGTTTAAATGCAAGGGGACTATGTTGAAAAATGATGTACATGTATGTTTCCTATTTGTACTGCAATAAAATTTATAACTACATTGCGGATAATAAGTAACTGACTTACCCTCCTATATAAATATATTTCTTTTTTCTGCTACGGAACCACGGTATATATACATATATATATATATAAAAACACAATTAAAATGTTCATACATAATCACTGTTGTTCAACAGAAGGAACAGAGTTTACTATATTAACAGAAAAATTATTCGTGAAATATTTTAGATTACTCTTTAAAAGATTTTATTATTTATAGCGACAAATAACGGGAAAAACAAAATGTTTTTATTCTCTTTGAAATAATAAGACAAATCACGACGGTTTTTAATAAAACAAATCACGACTTAAATAATATATTAATGCATAATCACGTACAGATCACAATATAGGTCGATCAATAATGTAAATCTCACGATAAGAAATTACATAAAGTACGGTTACTCAGGAAAAAAGAATCTGATGTGGAAACCACATCACTTCTTTATACGTTTATTAAATTACATTATATATGTTTTTTTTAATACTTTTTATTATTTTTTTCTTTTTTTTTGTTATCAGAATATATTATTTATTGTAAAATTTGTTTACAATCAGACGTGTTTTTTTTTGTCTTCAGTCATTTGATTAGTTTGATCAGCTCCCCAAGATTCCCTGTCTAGTGCTAGTCGTTTAATTTCGGTATACCCCCTATATCCTACATTCCTAAAAATTTGTTTTACATATTCCAAACGTTGCCTGCCAGCACAATTTTTCCGTTCTACCTGTCCCTGCAATATTAAAGCGACTATTGGGGATGCCTTAATATGTGGCCTATAAGTCTGTCTTCTTTTTAACTATATTTTTCCAAATGCTTCTTTCTTCACAGATTTGCCGTAACATTTCATTTGTCACTTTATCCATCCATCTGATTTTTAACATTCTCCTATAGCACCACATTTCAAAAGCTTCTAATCTTTTCCTCTCAGGTACTCAGATCGTCTAAGTTTCACTTCCTTATAAAGCTACGCTCCAAACATACACTTTCAAAAATCTTTTCCTGACGTTTAAATTAATTTTTGATGTAAGCAAATTATATTTCCAATTATTACTGCAGCTGTTTAGTTTGATAGCAATCGTTCTTCTATCTCTGTATCTGAACCCTATTTTTTTTTAAATGCTGAACATTTTATTCCAGTCTACGTTATTGAATACCTTTTCTAGGTCTATAAATGCCAAGTATCTTGGTTTTATTTTCTTTAATCTTCCTTCTACTATTAATCTGAGGCCTAAAATTGCTTTCCTTGTCCCTATACTTTTCCTTAAACCAAATTTATCTTCTCCTAATTCTTCTTCCACTCTCCTCTCAATTCTTCTGTACAGAATTCTAGTTAAGATTTTTGATGCGTGGGTAGTTAAGCTAATTGTTCTGCATTCACATTTATATACTCCTGCTTTTTTTGGTATCATGACTATAACACTCTTTTTGAAGTCTGACGGAACTTCCCCTTTTTCATAAAAATTACACACCAGTTTGTATAATCTATCAATCGCTTCCTCACCTACATTGCGCAGTAATTCTACAGGTATTCCGTCTATTCCAGGAGCCTTTCTGCCAATCAAATCTTTTAATGCTCTATTAAATTCAGATCACACTTCAGTATTTATCTCCCTTTTCATGTTCTTTGACTTCCTCTTCTTACTCTATAACACCTTTTTCTAATTAATTTCCTCTGTATAACTCTTCAATATATTCCACCCACCTATTAATAGAGGTTAATAATTATTAAAAATCAATATATTTAAATTAGAAAGAAGTTAAAAAAAAGGAAAAGAAGTCTGATTCGAACCGTTGTGTCTTCTCCTTGTAAAATCCAAATATTTTATTAATTAAAATTTTATTGGGCTATAACTTTGGAACCAATGAAAATAGGCACCACTTATGATACATCGTTGAAAGCTCTCAAGGAAGACTTATTACTACAGTTAAGAAAAAGTCCAAAATCCAATTGTTTTTTATTTTGGGCTTTTTTGGACACTTTTGGTCCAGTCGATTGCAGTCAAAAGGGGAGTGGCACAACTAGATGTTACAACACTCCTAAATCAAAAATTTCAACACAGCTAATCGTTTTTGAATTATGCGAGATACATACGTACGTACGTACAGACGTCACGCCAAAACCAGTCAAAATGGATTCAGGGACGGTCAAAATGTATATTTCCGTTAAAATCTGAAAACCGAAATTTTCGCGATTATAATACTTCCTTGTACAGCCTTAGAAAAACGAATGCACCTTTATACTTGCAATATAGAATCATAATTGAATACAAGACAAATTAGTAATGAGATTCTTAACCTTTAAAAAATTTACAGTTTATAACCTAAATCAGCCATCCCATTAAACTACGAGTAAATGAATATTCTTAACAAACCTTAAAGACATTGGAACTAATTAAAAAACAAACATCTAATTTTAAATTTCAAAAAAAGGAAAGGGTCAAACGAATAGAATAATTGTAAACCTAAGCACAACCACTAAGTAAAGGATTTCTTACGTAAGAAAATATATGAGGCTACCCGGTAAAAATGAATAATAAATATAATTATAACAACAGTTTTAAATGTTAAAATTATAACTTTAAAATTATTCAATTGTTATGAAAGAATGAATTGATCCTAAAAAAAAAAAATTATTTAGGGAAAATAAATGTTATTCATTGTGATTTTTACAACAGGAAACTAAAAAATATTAATATATAAATAAAAATAATGTTCGGTCAATAAAAACAAGATTTCGTGAATTTAAGTAATAATTAAAAGAGAAATAGGTTGTTTTTTTACACACTGAAGCACATTTTATAGAATGAAGAAATATGTAGATTAAAAAAATATGTCAATGATAACGGAGAAAGTTGGTAACAAAACGCTTTCTTTACCGCTGTTGACATGAAACTAAAACTTCGATTTATGATACAATAATAATATATATGTATTCAATTTAATTTCCTTGTCATGAAATCTCTTTATAAATCACTGCTTTACAATAAGAAGTAAATAAATATTACTTGAATACTTTCCTTACAGATAGAAATCATAAACGTACTACTAATTATTTTTTTCTAGGAAGATTCTACCAGAATATAAAATATACTCAATTTACGAATAAAACACGACATTAACATATCAACTATACTTTTTTTTCTCCCTTTCCCTCAAGGCCCCATCCACGATCCCGTATAACATGGCCTTGATGATGCCAGTTGTCTCTACTTCCCTGGGAGGCCATGCCAGACCCGGCTATGTCGTTCCTGAGAGCACCCCTCCAGTAGCTGGGTCTCGGTCTTTTAATAAGCACCTGCCTCTAATCCGGGATCTCCTCCTATCTTTCTTCCCTCATCTAAGGACCTCAGGAGTCCCCGTTCAATCACTGAAGGTAGGACTCCAGAGCATCCCACCCCTCCTGAACGGGGCTGTCCTCCTGCCCTAACGCTAACACCCGTCATCCATCTTCCACTTCTTCTAGGGTCTTCTTTTGGATAATATTCCCTATTACCTTACTGACTATAGACCAGTTCCGCTCACCATGAAGTACTATATTATCTGCGGTAACCTCTCCCAACCGCGTCCGCATCATCATCCTGTCTTCCTCCCACCTTGGTCACCGAAAGACAGTATGTTCTGCGGTATTCCGCTCTCCACAATACTGGCAGATTTCAGACAACCCTCTCTTCCTACCGCATAGATTGGTATTAAAGCTACCATGCCTCGATAAAAATTGGGTTAGCTCAAACGTGAGCCAAGGCCTGATATCTGATATTAACTTCTTATATCAACTATCATTGATCTAAAAAAACTGCACTAAGTAGATGTAGCAAAACTGATTTTTGCCTCAATCTAATAAAACTGCATTAGATTTTTGGAGGAAACAAATGTATAATTTATATACAGTAAATTCAATTTAAAAAAAAAAAATATTTATATATATGTTTACGAGCATGGATTTTAAAGTAAGTACCGTTTTGAAATTAAAAAAAAAAACAACTGAACTATTCTTAACAATTTTATTTTTACGTAAAAGCCAGTACTTTAATCTACCTTACTACAAAATTGCCACCAATATTAAGACACTTGTTGTGTCGTGCAACTAGTTTTTGAACACCGTCGTCATAAAAGTCTTTCTTTTCCTGTTTTGCTTCCAGGAATAATACCGTTCAGGTATTACTTCAGAGGATGAATGAGGATGATATTATGAATGAACATGAAGTGTAGTCTAGTACAGTCGAACTGAGACTGTGTGGTAGCTGTGTGATTCCTGAGATGTGTGGTTAATTGAAACCCAACCACCACCAAAGAACACCGGTATCCACGATCTACGAGTATTATTCAAATCCGTATAAAAGTAACTGCCATTACTAGGAGTTGAACGATGGCACTCTCGACTTCCAAATCAGCTGATTTGGGAAGACGCGTTCACCGCTAGACCAACCCGGTGGGTTAATAGAAGTCTCACGCCTGACTTAATAACCACCGCAACATGGTCGCTTTGATACCATCATCGTCGATAATTTAAGTTAGGCGGCAGAGTTTTATTAACCCACCGGGTTGGTGTAATGGTGAAAGCGTCTTCCCAGATCAGCTGATTTGGAAGTCAAGAGTTGCAGCGTTCAAGTCCTAATAAAGGCAGTTAATTTTATACGAATTTGAATACTATTTTAATTTACGTTTATTTAATTCAATAATTCTAAATAAAGCGCGCGCGCATTGCGCGGATGTGTCAGTACTATCCGGTACGGCCGGCACTAACTAACTAATGTAATTTCACAACTTAATAGAAAAAATTTAGCTTGTACGATCGGCAGACTGTTTTAGCCGCGAGGCTTAACGCACCAGGTACCGAATCAACGCGGCGATCGAGTTCGGACCCGGCCAGACCGAGTTACTTTTTTATACTTTAAATACTTATCCATTTATTTAATTCTACCGTTCACCTGTGACGTCACAACACAGAAGACTACTACCACAGCATAAACAGCTAAAAGTTCAATGACATTTTTTATGAAATTTTTTTGTGAACGAATCATTTCGAGGGGTTGTTCTATCGCCCAATCTGACTTCCCCCAGATTAATTTCTACGGGGGGCAGCGAAACAAGCAGTGTATTGCAACAGACCACCCACGATTGACGAAATAAATCCGCAATAACGGCAAATGTACGAAACATTCCAAAACATCAGCTGGTTGAAGTGTTTGAAAACAAATTGAATCGTGTGTAGTGTTGTGTTGCTGTTGGATGAGGTTATTTTCAACACCTTTTATAAACTATTCCAGTTATTGTAATCTCCGTTTCTATAAAATAACGAAATAAAAATACAGAGTGCTAATTAAGAAGGTTTAGTCATTACACTTCCATAATTCCAGTGCATACCAACTTTTCGAACTCACTGAAATATTTTCAAAACCGATTCCTAAAAACTCATGAAACTTAGAAAATATATTCGTGTATAAAGTTCTAACTTCTGTAAAGTTTTTTCCTTATCCAACAAGGTACATAGCCATATCCAAAACAATTAGATTTTAGACTTTACGTAATATTTCTAAACCGACTGAACCATAAAGCACCATATTATGCTAAAGTATTTTTGTACACGAGATCTTAACTACATTAAGTTTTAGACCCTCCCCTTTGTCTAAATGAGTAACACAATACTAAATTACCCTTTTTATTAGTTTTCTTATAATCTAAAATTGATTTCTATTTTTTTTTTTTTTTTTTTTTTTTAATTATACTGATGATTTTAAGTAATAACAACAGTAAAGTCATTAATACTTAAAAACCTTATGGGGTATTTAAAATAAACATTTGTTAAGAGTTAAGCCGGGAAATTTTTGTTATGCCTTTGGGGGCTTTTTTTAAAACTAAATAATAAAATGGAATTTTATTACAATACATCTGTTGGCAGAAAACAGCAAAAAAAAAAATTTAGAAATATTTTACGAAAAAACAAAATTTATAACCAACGATAAGAACTGTGTAGAAGAAATAATCTTTGAAAAGGGACAAAAATTGTCAAAGTAGGCAAATTTAAGTATCTTTTTCAAAGAAGGAATTAAAAGTAGGATTAGTAAAATGGAAATACTTTAATAGATAGGCAGCGAATAATTACAATAATAAATTCATAAGCTATAAAGCTAAACTACGACACGACAAAATTTGCTCAGAAGTCATAAATGCAAATGACTGTTTAGGAAAGTATAGTGTAAGTTCTTTCTTTTTTTAAAAAAAAAAAAGAAGAATCTTAAGGAAGATTTTTGGACCCAAAAGTACAGAGGAAGATTGTAGACTAAAATCTAACAAACAAATTTACCAAGAAATAAAAAATTTAGAAACGGAAATGCGGAAAATAAGAATCACGTCTATGACCATATTTATAGAATGAGGAACAGTAGAATTATAAAACAGTTATTTAAGTTTTACAAAGATAAAAAAACAAAAATAGGGTGGCACCGAGAACTAAACCAAGATCTCGAAAAACTAAATAAAAATTGGAAAAAGTAACAAATAGAATAGAGTTTCGAAAAATAAATGAGCGGACTAGAGCAGAGAGACATAGAGTACATTTTCATTAGAGGTTTATTAAATTTGTGAATCTATTTCTTGATTTTTAAGTAAATCACAAGGACTTTCAAAAATTGAACTGCCGGATAAAATTGTCATTGTTGCGATCAATACTTGTTTTATTGGTATGGGAATAGTGTTTTTGGTATTTAAAGACTATGATTGAGTGCATAATGTAGGAAGAGTTTTTGTGTGAAACCTTCGCTGTTGAAGGAAACGCTGGGATCACGCATCCGCACATCGGTTGATTCAATATTTTAGGGCTGTAAGTTATGACAGGTGAACGTGGTTGGAAGAGGCCATGCAAAGGCGATAGTAAGTTGTGGAAATACACTGATGGAAATGTCTGCCAAGGCGTTTACATCGGTGGCATCCTAACAGAGGCCAGACTGATGACTAAGTTGTATTTTCAGGTTTAGAGGGTCTAATAAACGACCTCCGGTAAAGCCATCAAGACTATGAACGGAAGGCGAGGGATGGAGACCGGGATCGTCACAAGGCGAGTACCTTTCCCTACGGAGGTCAGGATGAGGACTTCAAATTAGATGAAAAGGGAAATTAAACAGTTTAGTTTCCCTTTTACAGAAGAGTAAAAACAATCACTGTCGGACAGAATGAAAAAGTACTGGAAACAACGTAAAGAAGAAAGGAAATGCAACGAGAACTAAAAAGGTATAATCAAAAGAAGGAAATTGAATTTTTTCGATTAATAAAAAAGTAAATCAACGAAATAAAATGAGTTCACATCAATTTTTTACGGTTATTAAGTAATTAATAATAAAATAATTTTAAAACTAATAATTAATTAAATCATTATTAACGAATAAATGAACTATATTTAATTAACGTATCAAAAATAGTATGTTGTCGTTTGTATGTGCTTATAGAATAACTGTAAAGCAATGACTTTCTACTTATTTATATTATTTATCTACCGTGTATGAAAAATCATTGGTTGAATTGCTTTCCTCATTTAACAGTTAACCTTGTTTGTGAATTGAATTTTACCTTTTGTTATTTGGTCGGTTCAATTTATATAGATTTTAATTTAAATTAAGCAGAATTTCATTGAGTGAGATACATTGTTTAAACTGAATCACGCCATAGGAAGTCATGGGTTAATTTTCATAAGAAAATATATAAAAAAAAAAAAAAGTTTAGTGAATTACACCATTTTATTTATTTATTAGTCGATTGAATTTACTATTATAGTTAAATATTTCCAAATCTTATTACCAACTGTTAAATATTTCTGACCACAGACAGATATACTTTATGGGAAATTTTAAATAAATGGAAAATTGTATTTCAGTATTTAATTAGAAAGGATTAAGACTTTACTTGGGAAAGAAATTAGCCCCTGGTTGGCCTTTTTTTACAAAATTTTTGCAGATCTATCAGAGCCACTACGTTAAACTAGACAGATTACAATAACTAAATACGTAAAACCAGATTAAACCATTCCTTATTACGAAACCAATAGGCGTACAAAGAAACTATCAGGGACTGAAAGATGAAGGACAAGATGGTGATAAAAAAACTGAAATGTAAAAAATATCAACCAGGTCTTTTCTGATAGGTAATTAAATCGATTTAAAATATGAACTAAACAGAATTTTATTTAAAAAAATTTATTTTATTCTAAAAATTTTAAAAAAAGTTACAAATGAGGAAACATTTAAAAAAAATTAATGGTTCATAGGTTGCTCATAGTTGCAGGAGGTGCAATGTGGTGCTATTAGAGCACCACACTGCACCACCCAAACAGCACCCCAGGGGCATCCAGTATGTGACCACTTGGTGGCGATTGGTCTAGCTTCGCACGATGTGTTCGCATCACCTCATCACTCTAGCCTCACGCGCAGTCCCCACGTGAAGCCTATTATTATTACACAGACATTTTTTAAATTTACGTAATATTATTTTATTTTATTTAACGTAAATTTAATCCTATTATTTTTGTAATATTATTCATCCGATTGTTTTGAATCATTCAGTTCAAATCCAGCTAACACAGTGATAGAGACTCACAGTTCACAATTCATTACAGTTTGTGCTTCAACCGGTAAATCTTCACTACTACGTATCGTGTATACGGTTGTTCTTTGGTGGTGTGAGGTGTAGCGGCGTTTTGACGAGGGCAGTTTTGAATGAGCACACGACGCTGTCGGCGAGATGCGCGACTGCACTGACGAGGGCATGGATCCTGTGCAGCCATGAGGGGTAGCGGCATCTCGACGATGGTTGAAAGCACGTAAATGTCACGCGGGACATTGCGATGGAGCTGAGTGGGAGTAGGATGTCTGTCCGCTTCTCCTTCGTAGAGTTCGTAATTAACCTAAGTCTGAAGTATGAACTAAATGGAGTTAGAACTAAATTTCGTTGCTGCAAACAACACCTTTTGGTGGTATGATTTAATTAAATTGCCTCGAATTCAACACATTTACTAGAATTGGCTCAATAAAAGTAGAACTAGGCGCGGGGTTCGTGCTTTCGCGGATTCGGTCAACTAGTTCAGAGGGAAACGATGTAGGACATTCAAGATGTCCGGACGAGGCCTACAGCGAAGGTAAAAGCTGAGTTTTGAAATCACCGATGCAAATGTCTACCGAGGCATTTACATCGGTGGCATCTCAACGAGGCATGGCTTATTACTATGAGATGTAAAAGGTTAGAGGACGAAAGACGACTCCCATTAAAGCCCATTAGGGCTAGGAACGGGGGGAGTGGTGTGGCGACCGGAAACGTCACAAGGCGGATGTCTTCCCCTGCGGGGTTGGGATGTTCTTTGTTGGTTGGGTTTCAATTGACCACACATCTCAGGAATGTTCGACCTGAGATCGTACAAGACTAAATTTCATTTAAATTCATACATATCATCCGCATTCATCCTCTGAAGTATTACATTGCGGTGGTTCCGGAGGCTAAACAGAAAAAGAGTGACACTTCCGGTAATGTAAAGATTCGAACGCTAGATCATACATCTAAATCGGTTCAGCCGTTCAGCTGATACCTTGGAACAAACATATATATACCTAAATACATTACACACCTTTTTTGGGCAGCCGTGTAAAAAAGATAATAAAACGGTTTTAAATCAAAATATTTATAAATCTTGAATCTATTTATTAAGTACGTTGGACCGAAAATATTAAAACCGAAAAGAAATATTTTTCTGTTTATATAAAGGAATATTTAAGCCAATTTCTGTTGATAACGAAGGCTCACAAAAATTAAAAAAAATTAACAGTTAAACAAAATAATCATTTTTTACAATTTAATTAATAATAATTTTAACAAATCAATATTTATTTACCAAAAATTAAATAAAATAGGTAATTACTCCAAAAAGAAGCCAGGAATGTAGAATAATCTAATATGAATAAACATATAATTAATTTATTGTAATTAATTCACAGCACGTTACGAAAACTATTTGATTTAATTAAACTGCAAATTATTGGAACGTTCAGGTACAAGACACGTAATCTAACTATATAAAAAAATCCATCATATACCATGCATCCATACACATTACATATAAATCATCTTTATACTGAAATAGAAGAAAACAAATTATTTTTAAAACTAAAAACTGTTCGTTTTCCTTCGTTTTAACAATGCAATAAACTATTAAACTTCCTAAAAATTTCACCTTTTTCAGCTTGTTAAAAAAAAAATCTGATATGGACACCAAATGACTACGCCTGTTACCAAACTGTTTTACTACTAATGCCAAATTGTACGCTTATTGAATTACATATACACATTTTTAAACGTACATAAAATTTTATTTCACTAATAACTTTTAATTTTTTCATATTTGTTTTTGTATTGTTATAATTGAATTATTATTTATTGTAAAATTTTTTTTACAATCAGAGGTTAATAATTATTAATAAATTAATATATTTAAATTAACAAAAAAGGAAAATGAAAAAATGAAGAAAGAGTTGCAAACAAAGAAAGAATAAAAACATTAAGAGAAGTTGATAAATATAAACAAGAAAAATGTTAAAACCAAAGAAAGAATAAAGAAATTAAGAGAGGATAATGAATGTAAAGTGAGAGAAAATTTGAAAACTAGTGAACGTTTACATAAATTAAGATCAGAAGAATTATATAAACCCAAAGAGCGATTAAATGACTGGCAACAAAACACAAATAAACGAAATGATGATCAACTGGGACTTATGGAGAATATTGTCCGACAATATCAGAGGAGTAATGAACTTAAAGATAATAATTTTTTGCAATTTATTAATTGTCGGGCATGTATGCCTCAGTGTATATGTTGTTTTTGTGACGGTCTATTTTTCAGTCACTCTGTAATTAATTTTAATGTAGAAATTCCAGAAAAATTAAATAAAACTGAATAGAAATTAAACTCGAAAATTAAAAAAAAATAATATGATTCAAATTAAAATTTTCAATTAATATTAAATAATCAAGATGTTTCACCAAATCTGTTTCGTATACTCTTATGCAATAATGCCTATTAAAATGCATATACACATTTTAAAAAATACATAAAATTTTATTTCACTAATAACTTCTGATTTTTTTTTATTGTTATTGAATAATTATTTATTGTAAAAATGTTTTTACAATCACGGGTTAATAATTATTAGACCAATACATTTAAATTAAAAAAATGTTAAAAAATAAAAAAGTTAAAAAGGAAATGAAGTCTTATTCGAACCGATGTGCCTTCCCCTTATAGATTCAAATATTTCATTAATTATAATTTCATTTGGCTATAACTCTAGAACCAATGAAAATAAGAACGGCTTCTGATACATCGTTGAAAAGCTCTCAACGAGGGCTTATTACTGCAGTTTAGAAAAAGTCCAACATCAAATTTTTGGGGATTTTGGGCTTTTTTTGACCCTTTTGGATCAGTCGATTGCAATCAAAAGTGGAGGTGCACAACTAGATGTTACACCAGTCCTAAATCCAAAATTTCAATATCCTACGGCTAATCGTTTTTGAGTTATGCGAGATACGTACATACATACGTATGTCACGCCGAAACTAATCAAATACATTCAGGTATGGTAAAAATTTATATTTCAGTTGAAATCTGAAAACCGAAATTTTTCGCGATCACCCCATACTTCCTTTACTTCGTACAAGGAAGTAAAAATGTTGTTTTTCGAAAATGACACCGTTTGGTATAACATATAATTTTAAAAACATCTTACCAAATTCTAGTTTAATTTCCTCGAGCGCTTTCGGCTATTTTGCCATCTTCAAGAAGATTGAGATTGTTATCAATAACAACAATACGGATGTAGTCACTTAGACTCCAATTTTAACTTTTGAAGAATAATAAAATGACGATCAATTATTTTTTATATATATATATATATATATATATACAAAATTCAATTATGGTAGTTTTAATTATAATTATATTCCTCTTGAAGATGACAGAATAGCCGAAAGCGTTCGAGGAAATTAAACTGGAATTTAGTAAGCAATTTTTTTAAATTATATATAATAAGTAAAAATGTATTACGTATTACAAGAAAGCAGGTGATTGCAACACCAAACACCAATTTTATGTGTGTAATAATCGTTCATGAAAGTGTTCAATTTATCACTGTTTCATATAATAGACTCTTTTGACTGTTTCCTAATTCAGGTGAATTGTAATCAAAGCAGACTATAAAAAAGTTTTTTTTTCAAAACACGATCAAGCATCTTAATCCCATTATCATAAATAATATCAAAATCGGGGACAACAGATGTTTTTCTTACTGGATTCTTTTAATTTATGAACATCATCTATTCTATTACATTGCAGTTTTAACCTAAACAGGTAATTATTAATTAAATTACAATTTTTAAGTGAATTAATATTTCACATTCTCAAAAATGCCCGCAGTTAAAAATGGTTACATTAATAAATATGTCTTTTGATAATCAGTCTAGTCAATTTTGATTCTGTGTATTCCCGACCTCATAAAATGTATGTATCAATGTCTGGTTAAATTTTTATTAAATTCTGTATATATATACGCGACATATGTTCTACAATAAAGAAATTATTATCCTATGAAAACGACATAATTGACGCAATATAAAAGAGTAGATACCAAAATGACACTAGTGCAGGACAAGATCATTTCAACCTGCTACTGCAGTTTACTTTGTACACAGTGTTACCACCTGACAAACATACTAATGTAATATTTCCCCATTCGTAAGTTGTATATCTTCATTCTTTCTACATTGTTTGTTCATATATTACACCACCTATTATATTGTTTGAGTAGACTTCTTTTTCTTTATTATAACGGATTAGAGAGAGGGAGGAGGGAGAACTATTGCAGTTCCTAAAAAGTTTTAAATAATATATTATTTTGCTTTAGAAGACATCCAGCAAATCTTTACCACTTAAATAACTGAGGACTTCAACAACTGCTATCACATTCTTAATTACTCATCAACTTTTTTGATTTAACTAATTGTTTTATTGATCAATATACAGGATGTTAGGGCTTAAGGTATTCAAACGTAATAGCTAATATTAAGAGAAACAGTTAGTATAGTTAAATAATTTTTTTTTATTAACACAGCAACTCATCAAGTCTTAATGCAGGTTAGTCAAGTTCAATATGTGCACTTTTTGTAGCTCGACAAACATTTAGATGATAATTTAACTCTTTCCAGGTGTTTAGGAGCACCCACCGGGTTGGTCTACTGGTGAACGCATCTTCCCAAATCAGCTGATTTGGAAGTCGACAGTTCCAGCGTTCAAGTCCTAGTAAAGTCGTTGTTTTTATACGGATTTGAATACTAGATCGTAGATAGCGGAGTTCTTTGGTAGTTGGGTTTCAATTAACCACATATCTCAGGAACGGTCGAACTGAGACTGTACAACACTACACTTCATTTATACTCATACATATCATCCTTTGAAGTATTATCTGAACGGTAATTACCGAAGGCTAAACAGGAAAAAAATAAGGTGTTTAGGAGCATAAGCTTCGTTATAAGACAACAGCTTCACAAATTATCTGTTTTTAATTGTCCAAATCTCGAAATTTTCTTCGGTACACACAACTTTTAATAAATCCCCAAACAAAGAAGTCAAAAGGAATGATAGCTGGAGATTTAGGTGGCCATGAAGTTGGGTCTGTTTGCCTGATCCAACATCCAGGGAAAAGTGTGGTACAAGAACATGGTAACATCTCGATGAAGGTGTGGTGTGCAAAATATTGCAAAAAAAATGAAAATAAAATTAAGTAAAAAAATAAAGTACCAAAAAATTAAAAAAAATTAAAACTTAAAAATTTATACTTAAGCTTTTAATCTTGTGGGAAACTGAAGCATTCAGAAATCTGAGAAACAGCATGTCAAGGTTCGTATGTCTTGTCACAATGGGCTCCATGAAAAAAAAAACGGACCGTTGAGGCCATTTTTGTACAGTCCTAACAAGACATTCATTTTAGGTGGGTCCCTTCCATTCTCGATGATTGTACAGGGGTTTTCAGTATCCCAAAATTCGGCAATTGTCTTAACTTTCCCGCGCGTATCTACGGTTGCCGCATCACTAAAAAATAACGTATCAAGATAATTCGGGTTGTACCGTCGACACGGTGCATTTTACCAATGCAGTAAATTGATACCGTAGGCGGCGATCATTTGGTTTAATGTGATGAAGGAGTTGTAAATTGTACGCTCGCAAACAGAACCGCTTATGAACAACGTCATGAACAATAGAACGAGGAATTTTCAGTTCATAGCCCGCCTATTTGATTTTCTAGGACTGGCAGAGAATGCATCGCGTACGCGATTCACAGTCTCGTCACTAACTGAAACTTTTGAATGATTTCCAGTTCATGAAACTAAGCTTCCAGTCTCTCTTAAAATCGTACCCCACTGACGAATAGAACTGGATGAAGAGGATCGAACCTATTCCATTAAGTTCGTACGCCCCGTTGAACACGCGTAACTAATTAATTTTAGAAGTCCACTTCTCGATTGACTGTTACCGACTACAATTGCATTATGAGTTAGGCGTTGCGTATTTTGCAGACCTTGGGATTATACAGATCAAATCTTGAAAATATTTCCTTTCGATTGAGCCTACTTGAGATTACGACGACTGGTTTCAAAAACCGTTTGGTTTTCTAAAGGGCCATTACTTTTTGATACCTTTAGCCAGGGCACTCTGCAGAACTGTCGATATGTTATTCTGCAAAGAAATTCTAGAATTTAATATTCTTTTGTTCAAATATACGAAATTATAATTTATTCTACTTTTTTAATATTGTTTATAGAAGAGATACGTTAATGAAAAAAATATATAATTGGAAATTTGTTTAAAATAAACTACGCAACGGAAAAAAATCTACTGACTGTACCGGAAACAGCATTAAGTAAGAAAAAATTACATTACCTAAACTACCATATAAGTTCGCGGTTACTTCCTTGCATACTCATTTTAATCAGTAGCTCTTTTTATTGAAGTAAAGGAAGAGAGTAAATTTTTATGCAAGGAGGAAAGGAAGGAAAGAAAGAATCGGTTGAGGAAGTCTACGACATAAAAGATTTCTGTTATATCCTCAGGAATAATAAATACGAACAGAAAATTCTGTAAGTTAAATTAAAAAAATTTTGATCGCTTATATAAATTAAAAAAATCATTTAAATTTGTTTTATATTATAAACAAAAGAATATATTCAAATTTGAGGAATAGTTTTAACATAATGTATAAATGCAAATAAATTAAAATGAAAATCGTTGTATAATATTTCGCTTTTTAGTTATTAACTGTTTAGTTAATATTAAACTTTACAATTATGGAAGAGGTTCTAGATTTAATCGTGATTTTTTTTTAAGTTAAGTTTTACTTGCTGAAAAAGTTACAATCCACCTTACCAGGAAATTAAATGTGTTTCTCTAGATCTTTTAGTTTTTAGGTCATCGTCAGGAGAATAAAATAATATTATAAAATAAAGTCAAAAAATTAAAATGACTAAGCAGTCACGACTGTTTGATATTTATCAGTAAACTGAATTGAAATGTAAAGTGTAATCTGGTAGAATAAAATGAAAAGCGGGAAAATTGTCCAAAAAAACCCGAAATCCAAAAAAATTGGATTTTGGACTTTTTCTTAACTACAGTATTAGTTATTCTCAATTAAATTCTCAAATCCTCATTGAGAATTTTTCAACGGTGTATCTAAAAGTGGTATTTATTTTCGTCGGTTCCAGTTATAGCCAAATGAAATTTTAATTAATAAAATATTTGGATCTTACAAGGGGAAAGCACATCGGTTCGAATCAAAAAATTTACAAAAAATAATAATTCAATAATAAAAATTAAAGAATAAATGAAAAAACAACAAGTTATTAGTGAAATAAAATTTTATGTATTTTTCATTTTAATTTAACAAATTTTACAGAAGTTAATAATTATTAATAAATCATTATCTTTAAATTTAAAAAAAAATATATGTATATGAACTCGGGTTCGATTAATGTGTCTATAGTTACGGATCCAACACGTTCTCACTTACATCAGGTAACTAGATAAACGACGTGAAACAAAATTAATATATAAACTAATATAAAATGCTGATACGGACACCACAAAAAAAAAATGTGAGCATTTGGTGTCCACCACAATGCAATTATGTAATTCTCCACTTTATTAAACAATTGAAGAATCCTATCTCACTTCCAAATGTAATAAGTTTAAATGAAGTACAGCAAAAAATGTGTATATGTAATTTAATAAGTGTACGAGGAAGTCATGTGGTCTCCACATCCGATTTTTTTTATCCTTTAAACGGCATGATGAAATGTGATACAATTAATATTAAACTTTAATACTCAATTAAATTTAATGTGTCGTTATTAAAATAGATATAATTAGAGCAAGGAAGATAAATTTAAATAAAATTTAATTTTGTTAAACAATCCAGTTTTATCCTCATATAAAATCTTTATTAATATTTTAATACAAAAATAGATATTTAAAAATAGAATCGTTAGGAATTTTTACGGTCTAATCATTATTTTTTTTTAGACACAGATATTTGTACGACTGTGAGATGACACGGTCGGTTGTTCCAAGTATTTATAAAAAAAGCTATAATAAATTACTATTACCAAAGATAAAGGTTTAAATCAATTAGCTTAGAGTATTTGTGACACTTATTTTAACATTTTTTTTTTATTTTTAAGATGTTTATACGACAAATAAGACTTATGTTCCATCATTATTTCTACAGAGCCTAAATAAGTTTACAAATGTAGTTCGTAAAATGAAAATTGATACTTACATATCTTTTAAGTTACATATATTATCAGCGAGATGTCATAAAAACTGAATTCATGGCTCATATTAAAGCTGCTTTTTTATGTGAAAAAAATTAATTAATTTGCAATACCCATAATAAAAACACTCAGGCCTTTCAGCTGTTAATAAAAATAAAGTTGTAAATGAGTAGATAATTTCCCAGTTCCCCGTGAAGATATCGGTGGCTTCACGTAAGAAAAAACTTTTTATGAATCCACACATTTTCTGTTGTACGGTCGTTATGGCAGGAAATCTAAAATTATAAAATTCATGATCATTTAGACAATTCATATCTAATTTCGCTGTATGTTTTGGATTTCGAGCATCTTAAAGAATGATGATTTTTCTCCAATGGATATTATAATTTAAAAAAAGCTGAAAACACAGTTGTAGGACTAACTCGGCTTATCCGAGTTAAAAATGTTATATAAAGTAGCCGTTGAACAAGATAGTCCATTGGAATCCAAATATTTTATTTTTTTAGCAATTTAATACACTATAATTCTGATGATAAAAACGTCATTTGGCCAAAGGAGTCAACAGGGACCCAAGACGTTTTTTTCTAAAAATCTTGATTTTTTTCTCCATTATAATTTTAATGCTGCATATTTTTTTACGGTAAAAATGTAATATGATGAAAGAGATTATTAAATTGGACTCAATTTTTTTTCATGATTGTAGGTCAAATCTGCTCTCTGTACCCGCTCAGCCAAACCAATAAAAACAATATTTTTGTTATTAATAATAAAAAAGGTGTCAACACAGTGGGTTGTTTCTCAGGCACGGCTTACACACACAACTTAATTTAAAATATTTATAATTTTACTTAAATATAATATTTTTTCGTTGATTAAATTCAGTGATTCTAACTAAAGCGCGCGCATATACCGTATTTAATTCGCGCGGGTGTGGTGATACTAGCGGCGACGGTCGTTACTAATTAAAGTAATGTAATTTCACAAACTATAGAACAAATTTCGCTTGTACGGCGGCAAACTGGTATAGCCGCGAAGCTAAACGTACCAGGTATCGAGTCAACCTGGCGATCCAGGCAGACCGAGTTAATTTTTTACACTTTTAATATTATTCATTTATTTAATTCTACCGCTCACCTGTGACGTCACAACATAGCAGACAACTACAGCATTTTCTGTGGTAAAGGTGCGATTTTGCAAATATTTTTTTGTTGTTGCAAATATTGTTATTTTTATAGTTGTTAACAAACGTGCCAAAGAAAAGTATGATCTTAATAAGGCGAAATCTCGAGATAATGAGGTAGACGTTGCTCTACAGTCTCACTTTCTTGACTTTATAAGGTAAAAATTTAATAGCATAAATTCCCCACATATAGAAGTAATCTGACCAAGTTTGGTCAAAATCGGTCCAGTAGTTCTGGAAATATAAGGTGATTTAGAGGCCACCATTATTAACTTCCGGAAAATTTCCACCCAATTATTTTGGTTTTTTGGTTCCTTAGGTGTGAAAACCTCAAGATCCGGTAAAAACCACATATGAACAAATTAGACCGATTACAAAACTTTTCCTTCTAGAACTACAGCTCTGTTATAGCGCTACCTAGACTGGAAAGTAAAAGTTATTTTACTCTTTGGATAAAATTTTGAGATACGAAAACCATGATAACTGTTATCTCCCCAACCTCTTGTCCAATTATTACTAAAACTAAATGGCATAAGTGCCATGTATTCAAAATTCATCGTACAAAATTTATTAAAGAACGGTTAATCCAGTCTGACAATTTCAAGAACAGCGGTAATTGCAAAAAGCAACAAAACTAGGTTCATTTCCCCTTGCTATGAATTAATCACAAAAATACATAATCAAAGTAAGTAAAGTACTAATGTAATGGAAATCATCTCATTAGTATAAGATTGTGACTTTAAAGTCCCGAAAGGACAAAAAAAGTGCTTCTTATCTATAACCCCCCGTTTATGAAGGTTAAAATAGAAAGTTCGAAAACCATTAAAACAGTATCTTATCTACTTAAAAAGCATTAATTAATTACACGAAAAGTTTTACCTATATTTTGATTATTTTGAGAAACAGGACCATGATTTCGTATTTCCTTTCTCCCTTTATCAATTGTAATCAAAATTAAATGGCAATAATAGCCCACCATACAAAAATCATCGTGCCAAATTTCGTTCAAATCGGACCACCCACTCTGGAGATATCAAGCAAACAACAGTTCAACATACATACATATCCGTAATTCTTCAATGCTAAAATTACGTTTTTTATTTTTTGGTTAGAGGAAATCACAAAATGTCAAAATATTAAAAAACCCAGATGTGTAAAATTTGATCCAATTAGCATAGTTTCCCTTACATAGAACTACACAACCGGGAAAATAGAAAATTACCGATATTTACTGCACTTTTCATGTAAGTCGACGATCAAAAAAAATTTCCTACGGTATTTTATGTTTATTTTTTTTATGCTACCGAAGTTTCAACTATGTTCTGCAGAAAGTCGCTTTCAGATTTACTTAGGGAAGTGATTCTAACATCTTTATATTAATAAAGTAGTAAAGAAAAAGGTAAATGAGATTTTAGTATCGCGCCATCTAATTTAATCTAATACATATTCAAAGTCATTTGTTTGCCTTTAGCATTCGTTAGATCTTTTCTCTTTTTCCTTTTTAGCCTCCGGGAATTACCGATTAGGTATTACTTCAGGGGATGAATAAGTACGATATGTATGAGTATAAATTAAGTGTAGTCTTGTACAGGTCTCAGTTCGACCATTCCTGAGATGTGTGGTTAATTGAAATCCAACCACTAAAGAACACCGGTATCCAAGATCTAGTATTCATCAAGTCCGTATAAAAACAACTGTCTTTACTACGACTTGAACGCTGGAATTTACGACTTCCAAATCAGCTGATTTAGGAAGACGCGTTCACTACCAGACCAACCCGGTAGGTGGCATTCGTTAGATAATTAACCCACCGGGTTGGTCTAATGGTGAATGCGTATTCCCAAATCAGCTGATTTGGAAGTCGAGTGTTCCAGCGTTCAAGTTCTAGTAAAGGCAGTTACTTTTATACGGATTCGAATACTGGATCGTGGATACCGGTGTTCTTTGGTGGTTGGGTTTCAATTAACCACACATCTCAGGAATGGTCGAACTGAGAATGTACAAGGCTATACTTCATTTACATTCATACATATCATCTTCTGAAGTAATACCTGAACGGTACTTCCCGGAGGTTAAACAGGAAAAAGAAAGAAGTACTAATAATTATTACCAAATACTAAACAAATTATTGTACTATTAACATTGAAATATTTAATAATTTTTATCGTTACTATTTAATAAAATATTAGACCGATCAAACATAATATTTTATAAACAAAAAGTAATAAAAACTAAACCATATCACAATATTCGTAAATAATTTTTTTATAAATCAATAAATAATATTAGATACGCGTCAGAGTGTAAAATATATATTATAAAAGAAATCTAACATTTTCTTTATGTGATAGAAATGTCAAACATTATAAAACGTTACAACAAACCATATAAAATGCATTTCGGTTTTTTTTCTGTTTTATCCAACGTTAATAAAAATTTAAAAAAGATTAAAACCATCTTTTTAAAAGAGATATTATCCAAACCAAAAAAATAATTTAGTTTTAATCTGAAATTCATCAAATAGAAAAAAAGAATCAAAAGTAAAATTTCAAAAAGATCAATATCGTAATGATATAGTGCAGGAAACATAATTATGGAATTAAAAAAAAAAAAAAGTCAAATGTATGGAAAATCCTCAAAAACTTAAAAACCGTTACAGGTAGAATACTGTAATTTTCAGGTCAACTATTATTTTACCTTTAGACGAGAAATAGAATTCCAACCCATTCTTGGGAGGTGTCCAAGGGATTGTAAATCAAATATTTTAAAAGTTAACAACCTTTGTGTGATAAATCATTTTAAAGATCTCTTTTAACATAAGAAAAATGGCATGAATATAAAGTTATTTTGGATATTTGTATCCAAAATAACGGCGGGATAAAATTTTGACTATGAAAATGACTAAATTTAGTAAGTTTAAATAATAAAATTAAATAAAATGAAATTAAACTGAATTAAATAAAAGATTTAATTAAATTAAAATCTATTTTTAAAGTAAAATTTAAATTAAAAAAATGTATTTTTTAACACAAAACAATTGTTATTGTCGCAATTTAATGAATAAATAAATAAAAATATTATTACCTAATCATGCTGATCAGCTTATCATTGGTGCAAAAATGAAGCTTATTTTACTTTTTTTGTAATATTCCATTTAGAGTTTTTCATTACTTTACTGTTAGTTTCTTATGAGAATTCATTGTGACAATTGACTATTTGATTTTGTCAACTTTTACCGCATTTGTAAGTCACTTTCGTTATTTACATCTTTCTCTCTGATCGAGAAAAATTTCAGTTTTCAGATTTAAACGGAAACATCCATTTTGACCACCTCTGAATACATTTTGACTGAATACGTTTCGGCGTGACGTCTGTACGTATGTATGTATCTCACGTAACACAAAAACGATTAGCCGTAGGATGTTGAAATTTTGGATTTAGAACTATTATAAAATCTAGTTGTGCACATTCCCTTTTGATTACAATCGATTGAACCAAAAGTGTCAAAAAAAGCTCAAATTTCAATTATTTTGCGGGCTTTTGGAGTTTTTTTTAACTGCAGTAATAAGCCCTCATTGAGAGCTTTTCAACAATATATCGTAAGTGGTACTTATATTCATTGGTTCCAGAGATATAGCCAAATAAAAGTTTAATTAATGAAATATTTGGATCTTACAAGGGGAAGGCACATCGGTTCAAATTAGACTTCATCTTTCTCGTGTTTAGCCTCCGGTAATTGCGGTTCAGATAATACTTCAGAGGATGAATGAGGATGATATGTATGAGTGTAAATGAAGTGTAGTCTTGTACAGTCTCAGTTCGACCATTCCTGAGTTAATGATGGTTGGGTTAATTGAAACCCAACCACCAAAGAATACCGATATCCACGATCTATTACTCAAACCTGTATAAAAATAACTAACTTGACTAGGACTTGAACTAATCAGACTTCATCTCCTTTTTTTTATTTTTTTTTATTTTTAAATTTAAATACATTGATCTATTAATAATTATTAACTTCATATTGTCATTGGTTTCAGAGTTATAGCCAAATGAAATTTTAATTAATGAAATATTTGGATGTAACAAGGGGAAGCACACCTGTTCGAATCAGACTCATCTTCTTTTTTTGATTTAAATAAATTGATTTATTAATAATTATTAACGTCCGACTGTAAAAAAAATTACAATAAATAATAATTCAATAAACAAATAAACAATTAATATAATTAATCCACCTTACCAGCATGATGATACGTTCTCTAGATCTTTCGGCTTACGTGGAAGCCATAATCAGGATTTAAACTTAATGCATTAAAGTCAACGTTTAAAAATCATAGATAAAATTTCATTAATTTGCATTAATTTTAACTCCTGATGATGGCTTCCAAGTAAGTCGAAAAATCCAGAGGATGTATTATCATGCTGGTAAGGTGGATTATATTAATTGTTAATTTATTTATTTAACATACCAACGGTATCATCTATGAGAAATTAATAATTCAATAATAGCAACAAAAAAATACATAGAAAAAATATCTGAAGTTATTAATGAAATAAAATTTTATGTACTTTCCATTGTAAATAAATGTGTAAATATCATTTAATAGGCGTACAAGTAAGTCATGTAGTGCCCACATCATTTTTTGTAATTGTTTTTACAGAATTAATTTTTTTTGTGCTACATGCTAACATTGCTATCAACATGTTGAGCTTAGTGAACAGATAGGGTCACAATTTTAATGATGAGGGAGTTTGGTGATAGAGCTAGGAGTAGTATATTGAAGTTTGTGAATTGTTCAATGCAACATTTAAAAATCGTAATCCTATTTCAAAAGGTACAGCGTCAAAAACCATCAAACAATTTTGAAGGAACCGGGAGCATTAATAATAGGGGAAAACCAAGCAGACCTAAATCTGCAACAAATAATAACAAAAAGATTATGCAAGGATTTGTTGAGAATCCTCATTCCTCGACTTGAACGAGGACTTAGCACCAGTACCTTTTTTCCTGCTTAGCCTCCGGGAATCACCATCAGGTATTACTTCAGAGGATGAACGAGGATGATATGTATGAGCGTAAGTGAAGTGTAGTACAGACTCAGATCAACCATTTCTGAGAAGATAATTGAAACCCAACCACCAAAGAATACCGGTAACTACATTTACTAGGAGTTGAACGCTGGAACTCTCGACTTCGAAATCCTTCGAAATCTTCGAAATTTGCGCCAACTAGACCAACCCGGTAGGTTGGCACGAGTACCTAATATTGCCCAAAGCTGTGATTCAAACATTAAAAAGTGAAAATTTCAAACCCATCAAAATTTGTTTGGTGCAAGAACTTAATAAAGATGACTAAGGTCAAAGACCTGAATTTTGCAAAATTATGATGAACAATATTTAGCACATCCTTTATTTGTTAAACAGCATACATTTTTGTGATGAGGTTACATTTTTATAAATGGCAATATAGATCGCCATAATTGTCAATAATAGATTGATAAAAATCCACACTGGTATCGTGAGACACATACAAAATGTCCGGTCAAAGTAAATGTATGGGCAGGTATTGTTGATAGACAATTGTTAGAACCAATATATTTATTGATGCGCAATGAAATATGAGGTTTTGCTTCTCGACCATACCTTCTTTCTTTTTCTTGTTTAGCCTCCGGGAATTACCATTCAGGTATTACTTCAAAGGATGAATGGGGATGATACGTATGAGTGTAACTGAAGTGTAGTCTTGAACTATCTCATTTCGGCCATTTCTGAGATGTGTGGTTAATTGAAACCCAGCTACCAAAGAACACAGGTATCCACGATCTAGTATTCAAATCCGTATAAAAGAAACAGTCTTTATTAGGACTTGAATGCTGGAATTCTCGACTTCGAAATCAGCTGATTTGGGAAGACGCGTTCAACACTAGCCCAACCCGGTGGGTTTTCTCGACCGTACAATTTCAAACATTCAAAACGTTGTTGGCCCCAACTTCCAAAATATTTGGTTTCATCAAGATAGTACATAACAAGCTCAAAAATATGGATAAATACAAATCACAGTTCGAGAATCAGCACAAGATATCGTTAGGGAATCGGTGAATAATGCAGTATCACAATCGACTGTCAAACAACAGGAAGACATTCAGAATATTTATTAAAATGAAAGTAAGTAAATATGTAAATTCACAAACATTATGCTTAATAAATAATTTTTCCTTTAAATAAATGTATTTGATAACATCCACTTAATCAAATTTTTATAAATTATTTATTTTCGATAAGTCTTCCTTAAATTATCAGTTTTTTCAAAATTGAAAATTTATCCCGCTGCCATTTTGAGTACGGACATCGTACCAAGTTTACATTTTTCGTATGTTAAAGAGACGTGTAAAATGATTTATCACACAAAGGGTGTTAACATTTAAAATATTTGAGTTACAACCCCTGGTCTGTCCCTCAAGAATAGGATGAAATTCTATTTCTCGTCGATAAGTAAAGTAGATGACCGATACCTTATCCTGAAATTTAAAATATTCTACCTTTTTTTATTTTTTTATTTAACCTCCAAGACCATCGTTAGGTATTGCGTCAGAGAATTAGATGATCAGCTGAATGATTTGTAGCGTGTGTGAAAATGCCATGCCTGACCGGGGGATTCGAACCCGGGACCTCCAGATGAAAGACAGAGATGCTACCACTCACGCCACGGAGGTCGGCAAAATATTCTATCTGGAACGGTTTTAAAGTTTTTGAGGAATTTCCATACTTTTATTCACTCTATATGTATCATCATTTTAGAGATATTTATAAAAATCTTTTTTTACAATATTCAAGAAGAATTAGCAACCATTTTTAGTTTTTAAATCCAATCTGTAGTTTTTTATATATATTTTTAAGCCTAACTTTTTACCATATTTACCGATTTCGATAATTATTTTTATTTTGTGAAGGAAGTTCATCTGAGGCGTTCCGTATTAGACTTCTTTCAGGTAACTAGAATTGAAGATTTTTTTGAAATGAAACATTACTGATTATTAGATCTTGTTTAACATAACTTGTTAACATAATATCTATCAAATTAATCCCAAAATATAAAATTCTAACCCGTAATTAATTATTTAACCGAATAATAATTTTATCTAATAGTTCTACGAACAGAAGACCTTTTTCATTTTATATTGAATTTGACAGATTAACTGCAACAATGAAACTGAATTATTAAAATAAGAAATAATAATTAAAATAATATAAGTAAAATTATAAGATTAAATATACAACGAAATTTTTTATGATAATTAATTATGGAAGATTTAGATCCTGCACTGTAAATCAACTTACTGCATATCAATATCGTAAGCACCATTTTTAGGAATATCTGGCAAATATTGAGACATTACTTCACTTCATCGCGATTGGTGGTTTTTAAAAATATTTTTTAATAAAGAATCCGCCGGGAAAAGATAAAAAAATTAGTTTTTAAAAAATAAACTTAAGACTTATTATTTAATAGTATAATATGAAAACTGCCAGCCTCCGTGGCGCGAGTGGTAGCGTCTCGGCCTTTCATCCGGAGGTCCCGCGTTCGAATCCCGGTCAGGCCCCTGGCATTTTAACACGCTACAAATCATTCACTCATCCTCTGAAACAACATCTAACGGTGGAAGAAATAACGGAAAGAAGAAATATAATGTGAAAGGCACGAGGTTGTAAAATGTAAGAGAAGGCTTAAATATAGAGTAAAAGATTGAGTGGAGGAGTATCTAACGCGTAACCAGAAAGAAACGGGTTTAAAATTATTGTAACGCCACTGGAAAAGAACCACGTACTGATTGTTTGAGCCCTCCATACACTTCACTATCTTATAATAATTTTAAACGATAATTATTTAAATGAATTATAAAGTTGCGTAAAAAATGTTTTGTTTCTCGATATGACAGAAATAATAAATGTTTTAAAATTTATTTTGAGCTACGCACTTACCTAACAGAATAATTTAGAACTTGTCAATGAAAGTGAGTCGCAGTTGTCAACACTCACTTCAAACAAAATTGGCATCGAATATACAAGTAAATATGTGTGTGTGTGTATATATATTATATTTTATAAAATCAACATAAAATAAAATACGGAAATTTACCGTTCATCAATCATGCTCAACTGCTAATATATCTATGTCATACTTTATATACAATGAAAAAATAAGATAAAAATATTAAAACATTACATGTAATTTACTCGTACAGCAATAAATGTTAGTGGCCGTAAACGTTTTTATGATCACAATTATTTTACGTAACAGACTATTCTACATAATTGTTATTTAGTTATAAAGTTAATCTTTAATATTTTGCAAAAAAAAAATTATACAGTTTTAAGAAGACAAATATAACCTTTTCATATATATTAGTAAATTTTTAAAAAATGGAAAATTTTATTTTCTTCTTTATTATAACATGCGGACGTCCATTATTTTCGCATGATAGGAGAGGAACAGAACTTTTCTTTATCTTACGTACTTGGGAAGGGTCCAAAAAACAGTCTTTTACATTAGATGCCTGATAAGATATAATAAAATTTTATTGGTAAACAGAGTAATAAAATTTAACAACTTTTAAATTATTAATTCTGCGTTCTAGCTTAGATTACGCTTAACTTACTTTTAGCCGATCTAGTCCGATCAATAAAAATTTTTTTGCTAAAAAATTACTAGAGTTTAGGGAAGTACATGGAATTGTAGATTAGGGTAAGTATAACTTTTTTATATGCGACTGGACAAAATGGCGGCTGTTCAAAGGCGGTGAAAATTGGTTTTTCAATTTTGTAGGCCAAGGTAAACTTCCTAGGCGAAAAGTTCTGAATAAAAGTTGTGGACATTTGCAGTACCTATAATTTAACTCTTAAACGTTGAATTTCGTTCATTTTTACTACTAATTTTCGCTAAACTCGACTAATTTTCTACAAAAATCGATCTTTTTTCCCCATTGACTGGACTAATCCGTATATTTTATAAATTTGTCATTATTACAATATTGTAGAATAAAGAACGTATTGTACTACTATACTACTAAAAAGATATCTATACTAATAATAAAAATTTCCGTAGCGGAGTTGCAGCATCTTCACTTCTCATTCGGAAATTTCTGGGTTCTAGTCCCGGTTAGGATTGACATTTTTCATAAACTACAAAATTCAACTTTCATACATAACTTTAAATGGACAACTATCCTGAGGTTGCTAAGATAAGTAAATATAATTATTAAAGTATAAAGTACAATAATCCACCAAGCACCCATATTTAATGAAATAATTCCGATATTACAGTGAGATCATTATACCGCGCAAATCATCTGTCCTGGGCGCACTGTCATCGAGTAACGAAGAATAAGATTAAGTGATAAATTCCATTAGCCCCGATGTCCTACGGAAGGGTGTCAAAAAATATGGTTCGAGGGGTTCGGACTAGGCTTCAGAAAAATGCTGGACATTTCCAACACTTGCTATCAAGAAGTACGTTCGAACTTTGTCGGAAAGAGTCCGCAGAACTGGACGGTACGCAGAACTCAACGAATTATGTTTATAATTTTCTCTTTTATAAATGAAAATCCGGAAGAAATAAAAAAATAGGCATGAAAACATTATATTTCAGTTTAATTGGATTTTTAATAAAGAATACTTTCAAAAAATATCTCAAATTTTGTTAGATAACGTTTTTTTCCATTTTATGAACCGCGGGACTCGTATATTTCATTTTTTGCTCAAAAATGTGGCATTACGAATCGCACCTCTAGGTAGCAGTACTAGAGCCTACCGGGTTAGTCTAGTGATGAACACGTCTTCCGAAATCAGCTGATTTGGAAGTCGAGAGTTCCAGCGTTCAAGTCCTAGTAAATTCAGTTATTTTTACACGGATTTGAATACTAGATCATAGATACTGGTGTTCTTTAACGGTTGGGTTTCAATTCACCACACATGTCAGGAATGGTCGAACTGAGAACGTACAAGACTACACTTCATTTACACTCATATATATCATCCTCTGAAGTATTATCAGAACGGTAATAAAATGATCGCACTTTATAATTAAAAATATTAAACATTAAAAAACTGTTTAATATTTCATATAATAAATATAATAGTTAGAAGGCTCATAAAAACGAACAATATTAAACTGTAACATTAACATTAACAAATGTTAAAACTTTTCAAAGAAACCCTACAAGAAAATTACGGTTTCTCATGTAACTTAATTAAATTGTATTAGATACCGACAAAAAAATCGATCAAATAAGTAGAACGTTTTCACAAATAATATTTAATATAATCTTTGTAAAAAAACAAATAACGCCTTCATAAAACAGTAAGCTTGTCAACATTAAATATTTATTATATGTTTATTTGCATTTTATCATCACTTTTTATGACCACTTTATTATCATCGGCCGAATATTACAATCTTTAATCTTTAATATCATCTCTTCAGCTCCCTTGGAAAGTTAGAAAGAATTTTAAACCTGTCAAAAAATGGACTGTCAGTCTACACGGTACCTAAACATATGAATCTCGTGTAGACCGATATTTAGAAAATGAAACGTTAATTTATCCTTGTATTTATATTGCGAATGTAATCTTAAATAAAAGATATAGTCACTTATTCCATAAAAATAACAATACCCACATGTATAAAAACCATGTATAACAGAAGTAATTTCCTATAACCCATCAATTCTGAAACTTTTTCGCCCACTGCCCACATTGAGAATCAAAAATTTTCTAGCGCCCCCAAAATTTTTAAACTTACAATCTGCTAAAAATAATAATTGTAATTGCTGCTTTTAAGATGCGTTCTTAAAAACACCATTTAATGAAAACCTTTAATTTCGATATTTGTTTGTATCAATACACTGCTTAGATACGGAGATATGCAGTATTAAAGACAAAAGTGGCTTTTTCTCTTTAAAATGGAATATTTCGGTTCAGAAAAATCGTAGGCATACAAAAAAATAATTTAAACCTAGTCTTAAGCTTTCAAACGATTTTAATGCTGTTTAGTGCACAAATTTCGTTTTCCTCATACGCTCGATCAAAACGAAGAAAAACTTTCAAATTTTTAAAACTTTTCTTCTAACTGATTTTTTTTTTAATTTGATGATTTTTGGAATCTAAAGTATACTAGAACTTACAGGTCGAGGGGAAAATTGGCCACTCACAAGCAGCGAGTCAATGTGACGAGCGCCGGCTTACCGGACTGTGTGGTACGGTTGCTACGTTCTAACGA
Organism: Lycorma delicatula; assembly: GCF_047948215.1. Taxonomy (NCBI): domain Eukaryota; kingdom Metazoa; phylum Arthropoda; class Insecta; order Hemiptera; family Fulgoridae; genus Lycorma; species Lycorma delicatula. Next base: position 43,293,200 of record NC_134456.1, on the reverse strand, counting down.
CATCAGTAGTTTACTTAAGGGAAAGACTCCTACCGCACTGCTGTGGGAAGCTAACTAAGAGATATATGGCTGACTACCAGCCAATTAAGGCTCCAAACGCTTTAATATGTTGGACAGGTACTTGCTGGCATTCAGCGACCTAGGTGTGGTAACGAATGGCTGTTTAGACGAAATAAATTTTAATTTATGGATCTCATATATATTTTTAGTAGTTGACGGAGTGCGCATATACATTTTAGTAAATATATGACAAATGAGCGGTTGGGACACGTAAGCCGGTGGTGTACGGGACCGCGCTTAGTCCGCTCACGCTGTTAGGTAAGCTCTAGGAGCTATTTAGGACACTGGTCGTTAACTGTTTCGAGGTTCAGTTCCCGTTTGTGGCAAACACATTCGGTCTTATGCTTTAGGGCGACCGAATGGGGTGGCGGCGGGAGAAATGCCAAGCAAACCATGTCATCTACCAAGTGTACTTTGTCAGTAGAGTATTCAAGCTTTAATTTCTTTTATGTTCGTCTCTCTAAGCCTCTTGGTTGCAAAGTTAAAGGTTTGAATACAATCATGTTTTATCATAAAATGTAGGTGTTCCTTTACTTTTTTGTACTAGTGTAATCGGTATTTAATTTTAGTTTGAAATATCAGGAAAACGTAATTTTATCTTTTTTTTAATCAGCCATCGTCTTCATAGACCGCCTGAACGTCCCTAATTTTCTGTGGGTCTTCTACCACCCCCCCGAAGGTCTCCAGAGCCCACAAGGTGGCGTTACCGCCCACTTTAAGAACGAATGCTATAACCCAATACTTCGGCTTATGGCATCAATCGATAAAGGGATAGACCTGCAGACTGAACCCGGATCTCCTGATATGGCTGGATTAGAAACAAGGGGAACTGGAGGACGAGCAGATCCATTTTCTTAACCCACCGGGTTGGTCTACTGGTGAACTCGTCATCGCAAATCAGCTGATTTCGAAATCGAGAATTCTAAGTTGAAATCTTAGTAAGGCAGTTACCTGTATACGGTTTAGAATACTAGATTGTGGATACCGGTGTTCTTTCGCGGTTGGGTTTAAATTAACCACACATCTCAGGAATGGTCGAACTGAGACTGTACAAGACTACACTCATATATATCATCCTCATTCATGCTCTGAAGAATACTTAACGGTGGTTCCGGAGGCTAAACAGAAAAAGTACAAAAAGCAGCCAGTTCTTTGCAGGTCACGGACGTTTCAAAGCATAACTGTGTGCCCAAACGCTGAGACCCTCCGCAGATTGTGATTATTGCAAGAAGGAGGATATCGCAAAATAATACGTTCTTGTGCGATCGGCAACTGCAGCATAAGAAGAATTCAGCGCGCTCATCCCAGACAATATCATTGGTAATATGTTGCAGACCGAGCGATTGCGGCACGCAGTTTTGGGTAATATTATCCAATTAAAGATGGCGGAAGAAGTGCAGGACTGAGGAATTACTCCTAAATCTCCCTTGGGGCTGAGTTCACATCAAAGCATGACCAGCCGTAAGGTCAAGAAAAACACAAAAATACTTCGCTTTAGCAGAAAGGGCCTTTTATTAACCAGCGCCTACCGTTACCATTTTTAATGGATTACCGATACTATGTAAAAAAGGTGATATCTGTTTATTTAGAATACAGTTTAAAAGATTTTCGTTAATGTAATATTACTTTCGATGAATTTTTAAAAAGTACTAATTAAAACATTTTTTGTTTTTTTAGAAAAATCCTAAATTTTCTGTACATCGTTGACTAAAAATTTGCATTCAAAATAATTTCCAAAAATGACATCTGAATTGTTAATTATTTTTTACATTTAATATTTTTACAATTTTGTTCTAAATTAAATTTTTTATTTTATTATTTTCTAGATAAATTTCGTGATCTAGATAAACTATTATGACCCGATCAGAATAACAGATTTATTTATATAATAAATAAAAGTGTCTCTTTATATATATATATATATATAAAATAGTAGAACAGAAAAAAAACTAGATGAGTAAAAAAAAAAACAAAAACGTTATTATAAATTACTGAACCAATTATATTTATCCATGTTATATGAAGATGCGGAAAATTCAATTCTATATAAAAATTATAAATAATTTTTCAACTAAAACACAATTCATACACCGCAATACGAACGTAGTACATAAATCAATCCTTGTCAAACAAAGCAATTTCTTTTCTTTGCCAAGACTATTCTGTAACTGAAACGTGTTGTCAGAAATACAGTACCTGACAGTCGGCTTTCCAAAATAGAATAAGAATATTTAGCTAGACTTAGACTAGTATATATTACTTCATTACCGTATTTACAGTCTCTAAGATAATAATAATAATTATTATTACTATTCAATTTAATGTAATTTCAAAAAAAAGGAAACGGTAAAATACAGTTTACAAAAGAAATGAATTAAAATCTATAACTACATGGCTATTTCGATTATTAAACGATCACCATCAGAATGCAATTTTAAAAAAATAAAACATACAAATAAAATTGTAAAAATTATATTAAAACAATACTTATGAAAGGATAATGTAAAACTTTTTTTTAATAGTATCTTGGACATGCTTCTGCGTAAGTTTTAATAAAATTTACGAGATGGATGGATTTAACGAAAAATACGAAACGGGTAAGTGAGAAAAATTCCAAATTTTACTGGAAATCAATTCCGAAATCATCTGAACTAGAAGAAAATCATGTTACACAGGTTTTATTTCTACCTCGTGTTCATAAAATTAAAATAAACAGTTGTCTAAAGACTATGATGTACCATTTTAGATATTCGTAGTCCAAATTTAAAATTACATTACATGCATCGAAATCACTCCTGTGTTGGTTTGAACCGTTTAAGTAAATTACTTTCAATTTTCGACTGAAATTATATAAAATTATATTTAATAAATGTTTAATTAACATTTATTATTATTATTATTATTATTCTATATAAACAAGAAAGAAACATTTTTTTCTTAATTTTAGTGTTTCGTAAGCATATATTTTTAAATAATTAATTATTATTTTATTATTTATTCTTTCATTTCATTATATATGTTAATTCTTCAGTATATACTACTGATGTTTGCCTAACAATCGAAACGGGCATTTGTTTTTAATTTTAATTTAAATTTATTGTAAATTGTTTTTTGAACGGTTTGTTTTATATTCTAAATTATTTCTGTAACGGTTTGGCGTTGCACATTTTTTGAATTTATTGTAACGTATTAAAAACAGTTTTATTTCATAGGATTTTAAACACAGTGGTAAAGATAAAAATAAATATTATTAGACGATTGTTAAAATAAATAATTTATGGTCGAATATTGTAACATAAGGACCGAATGTAATACTACAACACGATTATGAATGGAAAGTACACTAAATTACATGTTGTCCCTAACTTACCGGCTTCATGAACAGGTTTTCTAAATAAAAGAAAATATATAACAAAACTGCTAAATAAAAATATAGAACTCGATCAAAAATGTAGTTTATAATAATTGTGAACTAATTTGAAATTAATTACTACAAAATCAAAATATTAAAACACTTTCTGAAGAGAAGATAACCCAACCAAACATGTATTTTTAAAAAAAAATACAGTGGTAACACAAAAAATACGTACAATCATTTTTATAAAAACGGGAAATGTTTAAAAAAATATATATTATAAATTGTAAATAAATGAAACTTTAGAATACTTGTACGTTTAAATGATAATTAAAATTTAAATAGAATATTAATTCTAAAAATTAATTCATTGTTAATCAAATGAGTAATAACTTTATTTCATCGACATATAAAGTTACCATAACCTATGATTATTTAAATAAAATTATCCTGACCAATATTATAGAACTTCAAAGATTTATATCAAATAAATAAAAATAGTAACATAAACTGTTACGTTTTAAAAATATTATATCAATTATTTAAAAAAAAAAAAGAAGCATTTAAACTGACCGTTATCGGCGGGCTTCTCAGACGCCACCTGGTCGCTGCTAGCAAGCAGCGCTCGATTTTCGAGCCTATTCTTCCTTCCGAACAATACCATTCCTCGAATGCGACTGGTTGGTAGTTTGAGAAAATAGCGAACAAGAAGGGAAGAGTAACAATCGGTCTGTCAGTATGTAGCCCGCGCTAACATCGTCGATTTGAAATATTTCCAACAATTGGTGATAGATGGCGACACCAGACGAGTATTCAGAATCGTCTGTCTATCTACTGCAGCATTTATAAAAAAAAAATAACACCTGTGTTTTACTCAAGGTCACATACTTGTGATTCGCCTACCGCATACTTTGGGATACACAAAAGATAAATAAATAAAATTACCTTTAATAATTACAATACTTTTACTTTAAATCGTAAAAAACGGTTTGTAAACGGCGCTTATGAAATTTAACTACTTATATAGGTCTTCTCATTTAATAGAAATGAAAGGCATATATTTTAAAATTAAATTTTATTAAATTATTTTTATCTACTATCATATGGGAACATTCAACAAGTAGGTCATCGTCATTACAACCTATGACAACACAAATACAAACCGTCACTTTAAAATAAATAATAAAATATAAAACATTACTCTATTTTACTTAAACTATCTGCTTAAAAACCATTTGTTATTAAACAAAACATTTTTTGTAGAATAAAAGAAAAACAATTGCAACAATAAAATAATATGAAATATAACATTATGCTCGTGAAAATATGTCACTTTATAAATACTTTAAAATTAAACTCGTTTACTATTTACAAATAAACAAATTTATAATTTACTATTTATAAATCTATAAATTAAAAAATGACAAAAATTTATCATACTGCATGTATGAAACTATCTTGGAAGGGACTGGTACCAGAAAACAGAAAAAGACAAGTCTAATTAACCAATACATTATTACCTCTGTAATAATAAACGACTGACTGTGAAAAATCACTACTAACTGAAGAAAATAGTAGAGCGGTTAAAGAAAACATAGAAAAAGACTAAAAGGATGTTACTGAGAGTACAATGTAAGGGACAGCAAAGAAATAATTTGTTCAGTAAAGAAACCGTTTGCAGGTTATGGAACGTAGAATTCTTACTTACAAATGGAAATGGGTGGGGGATAAGACTAGGAGATGAGAGATGAAGCAGAAGAAATGAAGCGTCGGTGTTCATAAGAAGGAAAAAGATAATTTAGTAGAACAAGAAGAAGATAAAGCGACAATATTCTAAATACTGAAGGAAAAATGTAGGGTAAAACAGAGCAAGGGAGAAAACCTGAAAGAGGCCTACAAAAAAAATATGTTCAAGGAATAAATCAAACAGGGTTGATGAATTAAGGGAATCTTAAAATAAATTTTCAGCTGTCAAAAAATAAAAAAATTTTAGCAAATGCTCTTATCTCAAAACAATTTATTTTTAGGTATAAGAACATACATCACTCAAGTCTCCAGGGAGGGGGGTTCAAAGGTGTTAAATAGAAAGAGTAGGATTATGACACATTTTAAAAGCATTTAAAAGTAAAACTTAGATCTATGACAACCCGAATAATAATGGTGGTCGTTTAATATTTTTCAACCTAGTTTCAAAAACAGTCTACAATATGTATTAAATAATCATTTATCTGTGAAAATAATAGCAAATGGTACTATCTCAAAACGATCTATTTTTTTGGTAAGGGACTACCACACCCACAAGCTCCTGTGGGGCAACTAAAAGCTTTTAAACAGAAGGGTTCTGATGATGCATTATTTTAAAGGGAATTGAAAAACAAACATATTAACATAAAAAAAAGTTACCATACTCTAATCAAAATGGTGGCCATCTAATATTTTTCACAGATAATTTAAAAAGTGGGCTACAGTGTGCCCCAAATAGTGGTCTCATACCGATTGCTTCAAAGGATAGAAGTATTTCCTTAATTTATTATTTTTTTTTTAACGTTCCACAATTGAGCAGTTACTTAAGAGATATTGCAGATTACTTTCGAAACAACGTGTGAAAAACAATTACATGGCCGCCATTGAAGAGTTTGAATTATTTATAATAGCCTGAAATATATTATGAACATTTTTTTTTTGTCAATATCTTATAAAATGTATCACAATATTACCATTTCTATTAAAAATTTTTGAGTTGCTCTTCCCTATGGGTGCTTGGGGTGTGTTAGTCTCATACTGAAAAATAAATCATTTGGGGAGGAACATTTACTAAATTTAAATTTTCTAGCTTAAAGAATTAAAAGGTATTTTAGGATTTACAGTACCTAAATTTTTCTGTAAGCCGATTTGATAAACACTGAAAAAAATTATTTTTATTAAGAAAGTTAACTAGTCTTGGCTTTACTACAGTTTCCAGACTCTTTTAAAAAATTATGAAAGCAGGGATATGGGCCTAAAGTTCCCGACATAATTACTATCTCCTTTTTTAAAAACAGTAACTAACACTGCTTGTTTAAGTTTATGTGGAAATTAACCCGATTGCATACTTAAATTGCATAAATACGCAAAAAACATGAGAAATATGTTCACACACGAATTTCTGGGCGTAGGAAGAAATCTCATCAAAACCAGATGACATTTTGGTTTTCGTATAATTTTTTTCAGTGTAGAGATAATGTGTAGGCTCTAGGAAAATAATAGCCCTACTTCGGTTGAGGTAAAAATATTGTCAAATAAATATCGATTCTGAATTGTAATATTCTCAAGAGGAGTTTTTAGATTCTTTACGATTCCTACAAAATATCTATTAAAAAAAATACCCGAAACCTTTTGAACCTCACTATCTGGATATTTATCTCGGCTTTAATTCCGTCTATTTTATATTTTTTATACTTTTTACTTATTAACTGATCGATTAATTTTCACTGTTCCCTAGTATTACCGGTGTTATTATTAAAGAAGTTTCTAAAATATAATTCTTTTTAACCTTCCTTGGGTCATGGAAAGTCAATTCCTGTACTTACTGTAATGTCTTTTTACATCTAAATTTTACGGTTGATTTTTAACTATTTTAAACAGTAAATTTTTTCTTTTAATTTTATTTAATAAATTATCCGATAGCCAGGGTTTAATTTAGATGACATTTTTAGTTTTTGTTTTAAACTCTTTGTTTTTTCGGAACATATTTTTAAAAGTTCAGAAAATAGCTCAAAAGCTCTGTTTACGTCTTTTTCATTAAATACTTTATTCCGATCGGTATTTAAGATCTCATGTTTAAACCTAACTAAATTAATAACACTGTATTGATATACAGTATTACATTCTGAGTTTATTTTACATACAGTGAAACCTCTACAAAACAGAACCTCCAATATCGGTACTTGGGTTTTCCAAGTCCCGATATATTTTTATAGAAATTAATCTCTTCAAGACGGTAAACTCGACAATACGGACACGGAAGGGAAACATAAATTTTACTTTTAATTTGACATATTAATCTTGTTCCATTGGACGGAAAGAAAATTAAAAAAAAATTGTACATTCCCACGGTTTGTAAATTATAAATTCAGTAATTTATTATTATAATACAGTACTGTAACTGTTGTTTATCTAACAATCAACTTTCAGGTGAGGCTAAAGATGTTAACACAAGAAATAGTTATCGACTGGAAAAATAAAATTAAGAAATAACCGCAGGTTACGAACCAAAAAATATCGATAATCGCGATGGAATCGATTTATTTTTTCGAGCTTTACCGAACAAAACATTGCTTTTAAAAAATTAAAAGCGTATTGGGGGCAAACAATTCAAAGAAAAAAACTGTTCTGGTGTGCGGTTTTGCGGATGGCACGTTGCTTAAACCGTTGGTGTTAGATAAATCTCGGAAGACTCGCTGTTTCAAAAATGTCGCTCAGTTACCACTGGAACGGTACCCCGATAAAAATTATTAGATGACTCCTATCATAATGGAAAAACGGCTATATAATTTAAATGAAAAAACGGTTAGTGAAAATAGAAATATTCTAGTTTTTTTAGACAGTGCGTCGTGTCACCGTCATGGAAATTATTCTAACATAAAACTTGTGTTCTTTCCTCCAAGCACAACTAGTGTGACATAACCGATGGATCAGGGGGTTATTAAATCATAAAAATTCATTATCGGAAACACATTCTTCAGTCGCTAGTCGTCAATATGGATTCACGTTCATCTGCTCAAGAATTGATGCATAACTGTTCTGGATGCACTAAGGTGACTCTTCATCTTACAAACAAATTACAAATAACTGTGTTAAAAATGCGTCTAAAGAAGCCAGTTTCTGCACTGAAATCGATGATTATGTTCCCGATAAATTTACTTTGAGCAGTACAACGATATTGCGTGAAGTTGAATTTCTGTTGCGTAGACAGCGGTCAAACATCGGTTCATGCTGAAGACTAGGCGGATATCGATAGTGATTTGGTAAACGAAGAAGGATCTCAGACTGTAGATGAAATTATTTTCTCTGAAACAGGCAAGATTACCGAAAGTTCAGAAGAAGGACTCGGAGAGGATACAAAGAACACAATTAACAGTTTTGGAGGAGCATTGGGTACGGATGCACAACTCGAAGAATTCGCGATTTGTATAAACAGTGATGATTTGCGAGTTTTTTAACCGCTAGAATATATTATTAATTTACTGTTAATATAATATACTGTTAGTATAGTATACTGTAATAGTAAATTATTAAAACAGGAAACTGTACTTGACTATTTTAGAATATGCTTTTATTTTCGAATTACTCGTAGTATTAGATATGTTGTGTATTAGGCTAAGTGAAGTTTGTCTATTTACTTATATTATTGAAGTGTATATTTGAAGTGAAGTGTATAATTATTGAAACGAAAGTTCCAAGGATAAGTTATCGAAACAAAACTGTACTTGATTATTTTAGAAAATGATTTTATCTTATTTTTAGGCTAAGTATATGTCTTCTAATTAAATGTAACTTAAATGAAAAATTACTAACTTGTAAAAATAAAAAAAAACACCCTCTTTTAGTGTAACTGAACTATTTTTGAAAATTATTGGTTAATGTTCTCTATGTGCAGTATAATTTTCGGATTATTCCAAATGTTTATGCTTGTCTAACTTCATTTTACATTTGTTTAATTCATAGGACAGGACCTCACTATAAATTACCTCGATTTTTAAAAACTATGCAAAACATAGACCTCTTAAAAATGGAATTCTTACTCGGTCCCGTCAGATACTGTTTTGGGGAGGATTTAGTTTTTACTGTATACGCTCTTAAATATCACTAGTATAAGGAAATGTTCCACAGAACATGTGCATTGTGATGCCAGCATGTGCACATCAGCAAAAAAATTTAGACATTTCTTTGAATTGTTTAAATTTAATGAAAAAATTATCTAAACAAGTGTTTGTATCTAACCTCGTAGGGGTGTTGACCAGAGACTCCATACCGTTTGAATAAAGCAAAAATTTATATTTATTAAATACATCGTTTTCCTCTAAAAGATTCAAATTTTTATCTGTTACAAGCATAGTTATTGGATTGCTGCTGTGGATAAGTAAGAAATTACGTAACTCAATAATAAATACCTCCGGTATCGACCAATAATATCTATAAAAAGAAAAACTTTTACAAACATAATTATCAACAAACATAAACAAAAGCCGATAAGAAACTGGAATCTTCGACCTTGACGGGAATGTCGTTTTGCACGTTCACTATTACACCTCCACCTCTATATGTTTCATTACATTTGACATAAAGATTATATCCATCAATTTGATAATTATATAGTTCTTCATCATAAATCCTTATCTCAGTTAATAATATTACTTTAGGAAATAATTTTAAAATAATAATTTCATTTAAGAATAAATCAAAATTTTTACGAATGCTCCTTATATTTTGATGAATTAGAAATAACGATTTATTTTCCATAAAAGAAAAGAATAGTGAAAAACTCAACAAAACGCTATTTAAGAACAAACACTAAACACTATTACACACTGTTTAAAGGAAAAAGTAAATAATAATACAAATTTAAAAAGCACTATTTAAATTTATTGACATGATCAACCGAAGTAAGCACAATCACAGGAGCACCATCACTTCTGCGTAAAAACGTTTTACCGCTACGTACCCAGAAATACTTGAAATCCTTTTCCTTTTTCAATTCTCTTGCCGTTGAAAACACTTTCCTACGATCAGCTGAAAAATTTTCATTTATAAACACTGGATTATAGGTTGATAACCCTAGGTTCTTTGTTATGGGAAGCCATAAAGGACCGCGGGCGTCCAAGAGGCGACTAATCCTGCAGGTGGCTTTATCCATAATTTATTATGCGGTCCCTGCTTGGATGGATGCATTTACCAGTAAAAGGAACGTTGATAGGCTGTTGTACCTGTGCCGGTTTGGTAAACGCGCTACCTCTGTTTGTAGATACTACGAATTACAGGACACACCGGAGCACACCATATACTACTGTTGTAGGTGGGACGGTGTTCGACTGGAGCTGGCTTTGACCTGGCTTACTCCAGAGTGGACTATGGATTGATTATATGCTTTCCAGTAGGCAGGCCTGGGGAAATGTGGAGAAACTAGCTACTAGAATATTGAAGACAAAATCCCGTGACGGTTGGGACCTCGATCGCGTGTAACCGTGCGTGTGTTTAGTTAGGGAGGGGAGCCTCGATCTGGAAAGGACAGTTCGTCGAGGTGGGCCGTTCTTGATGAGGGATCGGGGACCCCTTGAGGTAGTTTTTGTATAATGACAACTGGAAGCTGGATAGCCTCATATAGGAACATCGCTAAAAAAACTGCACTACCCTCAAGCTCACTACCACCTCTGCACGCTTAACCCGGCATTGCTGGCTAGGCCATATGTTACGCCTTTACTGGCTGGTGAGCGCTCCGCTCACCGTTCGGCTTTTTCTCTTCCGTAGTTCGATTATTGTTAATTTTACGCAAATAAGTATTTTTTTTTATCGTTCGTTATTAAAAAAATAGGGCTAGGAACGGGGGGGGGGGAGGTGGTGTGGCGACCAGAACGTCACTAGGCGGGTGTCTTCCCCTACGGGGTTGGGATGTTCGTTATTACTATTTAATAATATAAAATTAATTTTCTGATATATATTCTATTATTTACTTACGTAAATGATGTATTTTGTTCGGGTGACTTCTGGAGATTTTAGATACACTTATCACCATATTTGCGTAACGCACGTAATTTATTTTTACACTTATTTTATTTATTATACAAACAAAACTAACATATAAGTTTGCAGTTTGAAAATTAAAAGATAATAGTCTACATTTTATAAATTATAAGAAAAACTGTTTTTATACTACCAATAACAAAACAAATCGATGAATGATTTTTGTTACATTTTTGAAAAATGTATCCCGTGCAGCTAAAATAGTACAATTATTATAGAGATATTTTAACTAATCATCGGTTTCTACTCCTTTCTATTTATTGCATTTTGTGCAGATTGTAACTGTATGCTCCCTACAAATAGCAGAATGGCATTTTACACAGCTTACTTTTGTTTTCCTGTTTTTTTTATGTGAGCAATAAGAGCATAAACTTGTATAAAAACATAACAAAATACTGAACGCATAATAATACACTTGAAAAAACTGAATTTTTCCGTAACACAACTACTAGCTACTGAGCGTTGCGCTCACCGATATGACGCTGAACAAACATATTATGAGAAAATCAACAAAAACTACACGATAACATAAGAAATATAATGATAACCAATATCTCTAAACGTCCAGTACAAAAGGTACAAAGTCGTAATTCTAAGAAGTGTAAGAAAAAACTATAACAAAAAAAGCACGTAGTGAGCACAACGCTCTCTAGCCAGCAACGGCGGGTTAAACTCATACTGAGCAACGTTTCCAGTAAAAGATGAATTTTTTTTACGAATGGCAAATTCAAATCCTAAATGAGATTAGAACTCAGGACCACCTGGATGAAGTCATATTCGTAACCAATCCATCGTGAAGATCAGTGGAGTGGTGACCTGTATTCATAAAGAGTTTGAAGCAGTTTAAAAGAGAAAGAATTCACGGTTATATTTAGTAATTATAATCTTTACCAAAGTTTTAAATTACATTAGATTAAAATTAAATTAATATTACTAAATTTTATTTTATTATTAATACCTCAAATACGATTCTAGTCGTAATTTAACAAGGAAAAAAATGGATGAATTATAGATTAAAAATAAATGACAGATACTTGTCGGGAATCAACTGATTTAGTATCCAGCAACCTACATTGTACTATTAGCCAGCCAGTTAACGTTTCATTCTACTGAGTGTTCGGAAAGTTTATATGCACCGGAATTATGGAAATGTAATGACGAAACTTTCTTAATTATTACTTTGCATTTTTATTTAATTATTTTATAGAAACGGATGTTAGAATAATTGGAATGCTTTATAAAAGGTGTTGAAAATGACCTCCTCCAATATCAATATAACACTGCACACATTCCAATTTGTTTTCAAACACTTTAATCGGTTAATGTACTGAAATTTCTCGTACGTATGACGTTATTACGGTTTTTAGTTCGTTAATCGTGCGTGGTCTGTTGCGATACAACGCTTGTTTCACTGCCCCCTACTGAAAGTAATCTGGGGGAATCAGATCGGATAATCGTGCCCGAAATGAGGGACAAACCCCTAGAAATGGTTCGTTCTCCAGAGACATTTCGTAAAAACGTCAATGACCTGTTAACTGTATGCGCTATGGCGCCATCTTGTTGGAACCAACCGTGATTGATTTCCGCTTTTGTTAACTGACTAATGAAGTTTGTTAAAACAGCACAATAATGGGTGGTATTAACTGTATTTAAAAAAATATATTTACCCGCAATACGCGTTCTACTCGCACTGACCCTGACTGTAATTTTCGCTTCGTGTAATTCAAACGGTTAGTTGTCGATCCCAGTGGTTTTTGAATTAATATACCCTCCCAGATGAAACCACGCTTCATCTGTAAAAAAACGTAATGTCGAGAATCCCTACGGAATTTTGTTCAAAAAACATTTAACCGGTGACAATAACTTAGTCTTTTGGTATAATCTGTAGGTTTCAGTTCTTGAACACACAAACTTTACAGCAGAAAAGTTTCAGTTCTTTTCTTACAGCTTTACGTGCGGTAGCAAATCTGATATCTTGTTCTTATTACGAACTCACCTAACGCCCAAAGAACGGAATGCACAAATAATTCTAAAGCATACTTGTACTGCACAGCGACTTCCTGAACATACTGCATAAAAAACCACCATGAATTTAATTTTTTTTTTCAAATTATTAACTTTAAAAGTAATTAAACAAATTAAAGAACTATTTTTTTTGTTCACTGAATCATTAAATAAATGTTCTCTACTGCATGTTAACTGTTAACACACAGTAACTACTGTATGTTAACATAGTAGACCGTGAACAGCCTTCTTTCAAGCAGAAACAGGTTAGATTAATTTTTGTAGCACCTCAACAATTATTCTTATTACTATGACGCAAGTAAAACAACTCAGATACAAGCAGAACTAATTAGTCTTGCTTTCTCTGCGAATAATGATGTTTAATATATAGCGAGTCCCTGAAGTGAACAAAGTAAAAATGTCATATATAGGGCAGAATATTATCTGCATTTCGATAAGCTTAGCATGTGGATAAGCAACCTTATATTTGCTCAGTGAAGTAGACGACGGAAAATAATTCCGTTTCTCATAATATTTTTACTTCCTTGTACGAAGTAAAGGAAGTACTGTGATCGCGAAAAATTTCGGTTTTCAGATTTCAACGGAAATATCCATTTTTTTTTACCATCCCTGAATCCATTTTGACTAGTTTCGGCGTGATGTGTGTACGTACGTATATCGCATAACTCAAAAACGATTAGCCGTAGGATGTTGAAATTTTGGATTTAGAACTATTATAACATCTAGTAATGCATCTTCCCTTTTGATTGCAATCGACTGGAGTGTCCAAGAAAGCCGGAATCCAAAAATTTGGATATTGGACTTTTTCTTAACTGCAGTAATAAGCCTTCATTGAGAGCTTTTCAACTATATATCATCGACTATATATCAAGTCGTACTTATTTTCATAGGTTACAGAGTTATAGTCAAATGAAATTTTAATTAATGAAATATTTGGATCTTACAACGGGAAAGGCACATCGGTTCATATCAGACATCATCTCATTTTTAAAAAATTTAAATATATTGATTTATTAATAGTTAACTTCTAATTGTAAAAAAAGTTTTGTAATAAATAATAATTCAGTAATAACAATAAAAAAATAATAATAAATGTCAGAAGTTATTTTTTTTCTTTTTGTCCAGTCATTTGACTGGTTTGATGCACCTCTCCAAGATTCCCTATCTAGTGCTAGTCGTTTCATTTCATTATACCCTCTACATCCTACATCCCTAACAGAACAGAAGTTATTAGTGAAATAACACTTTAAGTACTTTTAAAAATGTGTATATGTAATTTAATAGGAGTACAAGAAAGTCATGTGGTTTCCACATCAGATTTTTTATAGATGGGATCTTGTTCTTAAGAATGGCTAATCGTTTTTGCCAGTGAATTGGTTTTGTGTCAGGTCAACCTACAGCAATTACAGTTAAGGAACCTAACATACGTATTTTAAATACCATAGAATTTAAAACCGAACCGAGCCGGCTCGAACTGCAATTATTTGAGCGTCACCTTTAACTCTCCTGTTACTGCTGCTATTGTTGTACATATGTAGGTATGACACTACTCTCGCCTACTGTTGTCAGTTGTAAACTGTTTATATTTCAGTACAGTATAGTTTCTTTGTTTGCAGTAATATTTTTCTAAATTGCCTTATTCAATCAGTAAAGAGTTGCTATAATGCAATGGTATAAACGTTATGAATCCCTTTAAGAAACGCGTCAAAAATTTATGGAAAAAATTCCGAATGTCAGTATCCCAGCAAAGAGTAGCATATATAATTCGGGTTTAACGGGGTCGGTTTCGAACGCAGAATGGAACCCAAAAGAATTACAATGAGATTGTAAACCGTACGGTAAGTCACGTAGATATCATTTCTTCCGCTCAAAAAACAAAAAAGTTTGTAATATAAATAAAACTGTTTTTAACAAAATCATACTGATATCAAAAAAGGTAAACAGTACATTTCTAGATTCAAAATCTGTAATTAATTTAGAATATTGTTTAGAAAAAATACATGTTAAATATATGTAATAGACAATTCTAAATCTAATAACCTCTTCGATAAAGGCTAAAATAAAAAAACACTTTAGTTTAGGTTCGGGGTCTATAATTTTAAAAAATGAATCTGATGTGGACATCACATGAGCCTTGTAGGCCTATTAAATTACATGTACACATTTTTAAAAGTACATAAAATTTTATTTCAATAACTTCTCATTTTTTTCATATTTTCTTCCTATTGTTATTATTGAATTATAATTTATTGTAAAAGTTTTTTACAATCACAGGTTAATAATTATTAATAAATCAATATATTTAATTAAAAAAAAAGGTAAAAAATTAATTTAAAAAAAAAGAAAAAAGGAGATGAAGTCTGATTCGACTTATGTGCATTCCCTTTGTTTGATTTCCCTTATAAGAGATTTTTATCTTTGATTTTTTTTATGGTGATTGTGTAAGTTTTTTTTAGGGTCATATTTATTATATATTTTTTTGTTGGGTTCGTGGATCTTTCCCTCGTTATCGTTATGATAGTTAGGTTAATTAATGTATTTATGTTGAAGGATTACTTACCTGCTGTTTTAAATTATATTTTGTTTTTTATTTTTTTTACGATTTTTATATTTTTCATTATTTTAAGGGATTTTAAGTTAATATTTCATTAATTAAAATTTCGTTTGGCCATAACTGTGGAACCAAGGATAACGATACGTTGTATCGTATATATATATATATAAAACGATATATCATAAGAGATATATCATAATTTATCATATATCGTTGAAAAGAACTCAATGAGAGCTTATTACTGCAGTTAAGAAAAAGTCCAACGTCCAAATTTTTGGGGATTTTGGGCTTTTTTGGATGCTTTTGGTTCAGTCGATTGCAATCAAAAGGGAAGATGCACAACTAAATGTTACAACAGTCCTAAATCTAAAATTTCAACATCCTAATCGTTTGTATGTTATGCAGACGTCACGCCGAAACTAGTCAAAATGGATTCAGGGTTGGTCAAATGGATATTTCGGTTGAAATCTGAAAAACGAAATTTTTCACGATTGCATTTATCTTGTACTTTAATATAGCTATTGTTGCTATGGTCGCCGGGAAAGTAATGCCAACTGTGTTTAAAGTCTTAAAATTTATCTTTACTAATATTTCAGTACGAGTACAGTGAAATTTATAATTCATCCGTTCTCTCTTGTACAAATTTCATCAATGTAGTAATGAAATACTGATATATATATATATATATATATATATATATATATATATATACATCGTATAAATAATATTTTTAATAATAAATTTTTTTTCTATTATAGTTCTATGTGTTTTTATTTACGTAGCGTTTTCTTTTTTTTTGGTCCGGTCATTCAATTTCTCGGCCCACCGCCTGTACATGTGATCCGTGTTTCCGGCAGCCCCTCCCTTCTTGTCAAACCTGTACTTCCATTGTGATTAATTTTTACGTAACAAATATCACTGGACCGTTCAAAAAAAATAAAAATACCAAATTATATTTTTATCAAATAAACACCTAATCGTACTACTACAGTAGATGAAAATATTAAAGTATAAATGAGATTGAAGTGCAATATTTTTAAGAAAACAAGCATTTTAATCTATTTTTTTATCATCAACATTTTAATGTCAAAATTGAAATGACATTCTTAAAATATTATTTTATTTTCCTAATGTGTACGTTGCAATTTGTTCGTGGATAATAAGCAGCCCCGCCCCCACGGTCTAATGAGGTGAGGTTGATATGTATGGCATGTAAATGAGGTGTAGTCTTGTACAGACTAAGGTCAATGATTCCTGAGACTTGTGATTAATTAAACCCTAACTACCAAAGTACACCGGTATCCACTGTCTAGTATTCAAATCCGCATAAAAGCAACTTTTACTAGGATTTGAACCTCAGAACATTCAACTTTGAAAATCAGCTACAATGGTGGCTCGTGTATAGCAACTGTGGGACTGCAGCAACCCCTATTTCCACTTGATATTACCAGTAACATTTAATACAATGAGTCCTTTTTTCTTTAATTCTTTCTTTATACTTGGATAGCACATAATCCTGAAGCTTAATGTCAGCAGCCATCCCCCAGTTTATGAAAAATAAACAAAAGTGTTTGTATGGAAATGTGCGCTTCACAGTTCTAGCGGCGTGGTGTTTGGCTGTTGTGCGCATCTGCACATAGGAAGCTGCACGCGAGGCTGCGAGGGAGAGAGAGCACTGTAGCTTTCGCAGTGCCGACCCTGGCGTGTTGGTAAAAGATAGTTTTTTTTACTCCGCGTGTGAATGGAGCGTTCCTTGTTTGTTCCGTTTTCTAGTTTAGTCGGTGGAAGGAATATGAAAGCGGTTTAGTTGTTATTTCAGCAGCGATCAGAAGATGGCGGAAAGTAAAGACTGTTCGATTGCCAAATTTGTCCAAAACACGCTGGAAGAACGAAAGAGGAGGTAAACAGTAAAAACTAATTATGTATTTGTTTGTGTAAATAAAAATTTTAATTAATCACCGTTGGACTGTACTGTTTTTAAGTGGATACTTTATTCTTATTATCTAATAATACTAAAAAATATTATCTGTATTGACATTTTATTATTTATTCGATTAAACCGAATACGGTTTGTAAGCACAATGCGCTTAAAAACTGTGTACCATATTCTTCAATGTGATAAAATGTAGAATTACATTCTTATCCTGATCCAGTGGGTTGGTCTAGTGGTGAACGCGTCTTTCCAAATCAGCTGATTTGGAAGTCGAGAGTTCCAGCTTTTCAAGTCCTAGTAAAGTCAGTTATTTTTACACGGATTTTAATATTAAATCGTGTAATAAAATAAATTATGTATTTATTTAAGTAACTTTACCAAAAAGATTAACTCAAATTAATATTTTCCTTAGATCAGCTATTCGATTTGTTTTCTGTAATTTTTTCCAAGAAATAGCTTCACGTAATCTAAATTTATAGAATTTCATTAATTAACTATTTTTTTTATTATTATATAAATGAACCAATACGGAAGTAATGTATTTCAAATTTAAATAAGCCCACCGGGCTTGTCTAATGGTTAACTCATCATCACAAATCAGCCGATTTCGAAGTCAAGAGTTCTAAGGTTCAAATCCTAGAAAATGCAGTAGTTAGTTAATAGGGATTTGAATACTAGCTCGTTTATACCGGTGTTCTCTGGTGATTGGGTTTCAATTAATCACACATCTCATTAATGGTCGAAGTGAGACTGTACAAGACTACACTTCATTTACATCCGTACATATCATCCTCTAACGTAATACCTTACTGTGATTCCGGAGGCTAAACAGAAAAAGAGAGAAATGTGTTTAAATAGAACGAATATGAAAATGATTTTTAAATATTGCATGAATTTATATCGTATATCATAGTAAAAAGTGTACCATTACTGTAATTTTAAAGTTCTGATTTATATAGAGGAAATAAAATGTATATAAAAAGTAAATGACTTATAAAAATTCTAAATATAAATCTCAAATAATAAGAAATAACTAAAAATTTATTCTGATGACGTCATAATCAATAATCGTATGCATTATAAACGCTAAAAAATTTCAATTGCAGTCATAAAATCAATAAAACGAATAAAAGTTTAAGTTCGTACATAAGGTTTGAAAACTATATAAAACTACCAGAATAAAATGTATTCATTCAATTTATTAATGTATTATATCTTAACAATATATACGAATAACACAATACCTTTTAAAATAATATATATTAAAACCGATATTAGGCATTTAAAAAGCCACCCTCATTTAACTTGTTATGAAAAGGGACTGTTTAGTAACGTATGCGTTAAAAAGACAGAGGGAATAATAAAAAATAAATCAATTTAAAATGCCTCATACATCACACATGAAAGTTCACGAACTGCGTACTCAATTAATTCCTTTTACCTTCTGTTGAGTGTACCTGTACAGAACAACACGAATAGCGCACCAAGCCATTAACCCATTATTATCTGAAAAATATTTATATTTTATCTGAAGAATATTAATTTTATAATGGACATCCATTATAAAAAAAAACAATCCTTTGACAAAAATTATGTAGTTTTACTTTGAACAATCAATCAAAGATTAGAACTCAGGGAGCTGTCGATGACAAATGCATCGATTTCTGATTTACCTCGATCTGGTAGATACATTCGCTCTTCATAAATTTAAACATTCAAGGCGTAAAAGAAATGTGAATTAGGTACGTGGAACTTTAACCCACCGGGTTGGTCTACTAGTGACGCGTCTTCCCAAATCAGCTGATTTCGAAGTCGAGAGTTCCAGCGTTCAAGTCCTAGAAAAGGCAGTTACTTTTATTTGGATTTGAATACTAGATCGTGGATACCGGTGTTCTTTGGTGGTTGGGTTTCTATTAACCACACATCTCAAGAATGGTCGACCTGAGACTGTACAAGACTACACTTCATTTACACTCATACATATCATCCTCATTCATCGTTTGAAGTATTGTCTGAACTTTAATTACCGGAGAATAAACAGGAAAAAGAAATACCTGGAACGTCTACCCGAAGAAGTTTTAAATCATTTTTTAAAACAACTGTATTTATATCCGAATTATATCCTAGCTTGTTTAGAAAGTATAGTCACAACATTACGAACATTCAATACATCTTGAAAATTTAAAATTATTACGGAAGTACTAATTTCGAGTTACCGAAACTGAATTTTTAGCAAGCACGATCTCCAAGTTTCAATTTTCTGACTTATAGGGTTATTCGGGAAATAAACCCCAGACTCTTAAACAGTTGTAGGACAAAATACAAAACGAAATCCAAGCATTCCGTGACATTGTGAAAATTGTTAAGGAGAGTGACCAACATCGAACAGAGTTTTCCTAATTAGAATTTCGAAACTTTTATACATAATAAAATTATTATATTTCAAAACACCAAACAACTTTTAACCCCCTCTTTACAACCAAATATTACCTTATTAATACAGATATATAAATTCAAAAGTCAGTTTTGCGGTAAATTGAAAAGAAGAAGTGGCAAGTTTCTGACAAGATTCTTTTTTAAAACAACTATTTTACAATATATAAAGGAATTCCTTAAGGACTTATCTAAAGATCATCTCTGAAATTCAAAGAAATTAGTTTTGGAACGAAAAGACCGTAAAAGTTGTTATATAGCAAACAAAGAATTTCTTACAGGAAATATGTGTGTGTCCATTGCAACGTTAGTACTAAACAGATTATAAGACGGTATATTTTTGTGAAAGAGATTTCACGTAAAAGATGTTTTCACAAGATAAAAATTAATGAGTCACTTGAAAAAGAGAAATATTTATTGATCTCCCAGAAAACCTGGAAGTTACTTTATATAAATCATCACTGATCTGAAATGTTAAGTCCTCAAAACCTTTCGAATTTTTCAAACCATTATCAGGAGTTAAAATATTATAATTAGTCAAAGGTTAAAATACATATAATCATGACTGTTTGCATGTTAACAGTATCCGAGATACTATTGGAAACTGTTAACATGCAAATAGTCATGATTGTATACGTATTTTAACTTTTGACTTAATTATAATATGTTAACTCCTGATGATGGTTTGAAAAAGGTCCGAAAGATCTCGAGGACTTATTTGCTGGTAAGGTGGATATATCACTTATTAATTACATTTAATTATTTTATTAAAATATACCAGCGGAATAATGTTCAAGAAATTTACAAATTATAATATTAAAAAAGCTTTCTCTGAGAGTAATGATTCTAACTATACTGCCAGTAAACAGAATGGAGATGTAACTTGTACAAGGCCTATCGATTTGCTTTTAAATACGAGTGAAAAGAGCAACCCAAAATCATTTTACTCCTAATTTTGTTTAATTAAACCTCTTATGGAATGAATATTATCTTGAAGATAGGTCTTCAATTAACGATGTATCCAAAAATCTTTTTACTAAGTACATTGTTTCTCGATCGAAGTGCTACGTTAAATTGTCGTTTTACATTATCTATCTCAGTCTTTGTTACAGTTAACACCTTTTTTTTTTTGTCTTCAGTCATTTGACTGGTCTGATCAGCTCTCCAAGATTTCCTATCTAGTGCTAGTCGTTTCATTTCGGTGTACAACCTGCATCTTACATCCTAAATATTTGTTTTACGTATTCCAAACATTGCCTGACTGCACAATTTTTTTTGTTATACCTGTCCTTCCAATATTAAAGCGACTATTCCAGGATTCCTTAAAATGTAGCCTATAAGTCTGTCTTCTTTTAACTATATTTTTTCAAACGCTTCTTTCTTCATCTACTTGCCGCAACAACTCTTCATTTGTCACTTTATCCACCGGTCTGATTTTTAACATTCTGCAATAGCATTTCAAAAGCTTCAAATCTTTTCTTCTCAGGTACTCCGATCGTCCAAGTTTCACTTCCACATAAACCTGCGCTCCAAACATATACCTTCAAAAATCTTTTCCTGACGTTTAAATTAATTTATGATGTAAACAAATTATATTTCTGATTGAAGGCTCGTTTCGCCTGTGCTATTCGTCAATTTATATCGCTCCTGCTTCGTCCATCTTTTGTAATTCTACTTCCCAAATAACAAAATTCTTCTATCTCCGTAATCTTTTCTATTCCTATTTTTATATTCAGCGGTCCATCTTCGTTATTTCTACTACATTTTGTTACTTTCGTTTTGATCTTGTTTATTTTCATACGGTAGTTCTTGCGTAGGACTTCATTCATGCCGTTCATTTTTTTCAAAATGTTTTTTACTCTCAGATAGAATTACTATATCATCAGCAAATCTTTATTTTTTCACCTTTATTTTTTAACACTCTTTATTATTTACAGTTAACACCATGGAAATAATATGATATATAAATAACGATAATAAGAGCTGATTTTTTGAGAGTAATGATGATAAATTTACCCAGTAAACAGAGTGGAGGTGTCACTTATACAGGCTTGTAAAAGTGCTTTAATATGAGTCAAAAAATAAACGAGAAATCATTTCATTTCTCAATTTAACTTTATAAACCTTTCTTTCTTTTTCTGTTTAGACTAAACAGAAAATTACTCTTTTTCAGAGGATGATATATATGAATGTAAATGAAGTGTAGTCTTGTACAGTCTTAGGTCAACCTTTCTTGAGATGTGTGGTTAATTGAAACCCGACCACCAAAGAACACCGGTATCCACAATCTAGTATTCGAATTCGCATCAAAGTAACTGCCTTTAGTAGAATTTGAAACTTAGAAATCTCGATTTCGAAATCAGCTGATTTGCGATGACGAGTTAAGCGCTAGACCAGCCCGGTGAGCTGGTTTTGTAAACCTGGCATAAGAAAATATCCTCAGAAGTGACTTGCATCGATGTAACATTCATAGTATTGCTGATTATGATACCTAAAATATACACATAATTTAAATTAGACGAAGTAACAGTCTTGATAAGTTATAGTATTTTACTGTCCACTTCCAAGAATTAGATTATAACGTAAATATAATTTTGAAAGATTTTGAAAATGACAGTTACCCAGTCTTAAACACTGTTAATAGACAATAATCAGAATAACAGATGTTATAGTAGTTAACAAAATAATATTAATTATTATAAAAGTGACACGTGATTTAAATTACATGTCGATTAATGATTAGATATTAAATTCGTGAATGAATAAATAAATTAATAAAATTTACGAGCAGTTACTAAAGTGAAAACAATTACATTATCACAATGGAACAGAGAATATGTAATTAGGATTTGTTATCGCCTAATAACTGAAGACCTTCATTTTATCAGCAATCATTACGTATTAAAATGTAACTTTTTTGTTTAACATAATTCTTGGATAAAAATAATACCGACTATAAAATTTGCTTAAACATTTATGCAAAATGTAAGAAGCATTTAAGCGGTTTTTAAACTAAATATCCAGAAAAAAACTAAACGAATTTTGGACTTGTATTTAACAGTATTGTACTTTCTAGAAGAAAATTTTGAAAAAATATGATGTGGGCACCACACACTTCCTTTTACGCCTATTAAATTACATATATACAATTTTTTAAATGGTACATACAACTTTATTAATAACTTCTGATATTTTTTCATAATTTTTTTTATTGTTATTATTGAATTATTATTTATTATAAATTTTTTTACAATCAGAGATTAATTAATACATCAATATGCTTAAATTAAAAAAAAAGTTAAGAAAAAGATACTCTGATTCAAACCGATGTGCCTACCCCTTGATTCAAATATTTCATTAATTAAATTTTATTTGAGTATAACTCTGGAACCAATGAAAATAAGTATCACTTATAATATCTAGTTGAAAAGCTCTCAATGAGTGCTTATTACTGCAATTAAGAAAAATTCCAAAATCCAACTTTTTTGGGGGGCTTTTTTGGACACTTTTGGTTCAGTCGATTGTAATCAAAGGGGAGGTGCACAACCAGATATTACAACAGTCATAAATCCAAAATTTCAACATCCTACGGCTAATCGTTTTTGATTTATGCGAGATACATACGTACGTACAGACGTCACGGCGAAACTTGTCAAAATGGATTCAGGGATGGTCAAAATGGATATTTCCGTTCAAATCTGGAAACTGAAATTTCCGTGTTCACAATACTTCCTTTACTACGTACAAAGAAGTAAAAAAGACTTTCAGTCTTTCTTAACGTTTATTAAAATTTACAGTCATGGTACGTGAAACGAATTTTTATTTTTATCTTTAATTCATTATATTAAAAAAAAAAATATATATATATATATATATATATAATATAAAGAAGAAGAGGGTTTCTGTTTATTCGGGATAAACAAAAAACTACTCGATCAATCGCAACCAAATTTTTACCCATGTTTATGGGCATAAATGAGAAGAATTTTAGATATATTTCATCTCAAAAAATCTCGAAGAACCAACCGATCGATAGCTTTCAGATTTTCAGAATACATTCGTATAATACCGTGGGAAGTTTTAAGCAACAGACTGAGGCCTAGATTCCTTGAAGGTTAAAATATTAAACATATTCATTATTTCTTCACTCCCAAGGAGAGTGAAGTTGTAAATTAAAGATATTCATTAAGGAAAAATAAAACAATCTTTTATTTCATTATTATATTTCTGCCTCCACGGCGAAGAAATGAGTTGTGAATTTTTCGTCGTCAAAAATGTGTATACTTTAGTTGCTATAGCTACTATTATTCTAACCCACCGGGTTGGTCTAGTGGTGAACCCGTCTTTCCAAATCAGCTGATTTGGAAGTCGAGAGTTCTAGCTTTCAAATCCTAGTAAAGTCAGTTATTTTTACACGGAGTTGAATACTAGATCGTGGATACCGGTGTTCTTTGGTGGTTTAGTTTCAATTAACCACACATCTTAGGAATGGTCGAACTGAGACTGTACAAGACTACACTTCGTTTGCACTCATATATATCATCCTCATTCATCCTCTGAAGTATTACCTGAACAGTAATTACCGGAGGCTAAACAGGAAAAGAAAGAAAGCTACTACTATTCTGTCTTTTGTAATTTAGTTTTTTTTTCAGGTTTCTATAAAGCTGAATACTTTAATTGTTATTTATCAGTATTATTCTCACAATCATAAGGATAAAGAATAGTGAGAGGTTCAGGGGGCAGAGCCCTCTGGGTAGATGGGAATGGCGACCGAAGCGAGCTCTGCGAGTGTCCAAGGCGCCATCCCCCTGTAACACTGGAATAGCGAGTAAAGCGAGCTCTGCGGCCCATGAATCCATGAATCCATTTTGACTAGTATATACGCACTTTTTGACTAGTATATACGTACGTCTGTACGTACGTACAGACGTCAAGCCGAAACTAGTCAAAATGGATCCAGAGATGGTTAAAATGGATATTTCAGTTGAAAACTGAAAACCGATATTTTTCGCCATCACAATACTTACTTTACTTTGTACAAGAAAGTAATAAATAAATATATACACTGTTTCATGAGAAGTAGAACGTACGAAGATGTCTTTATGATGTCATCATACAGACATCAGCTGTTGCCTACAACAGAGTTTAAAATCTTATTCAATCTATCTTCTTCACTTGTCTATACTGTTTGTGTATTTGACAGAGTTATTAGTATTTTGCTACATTTTCATAAATTCTTTATAATACAAGTGAATTTTCTGGTTTTATTTGCTATAACATGGCTTCTACAAAAATTCGTGGATGTTCAAACCATGCAAACAATTTTTATTATGTCTGTGGTAAATTTACGCCTAAATTTCAAACAAAGATTATTTCTGAATTGATAAAAACAGCTTACAAATTTTATCTTGATTGTGCACTGGGATAAAATTTGTGCTTCTCATGCTATTTGCATATCGTGCTCACTAACTTTAACTGCATGGTTGAAGCGGAAACGACGAGCCATACCATTTGCTGTACCGATGGTTTGATGTGAACCTAAGAAACACTTCGCCGCCAACTGCTATTATTTTATGACAAATATATTTGGATTTTCATTCAAAACTAGAAAGTTCATAAAATACGCAGGTGTATCCTCAGCTCTAAAGCCGGTACCACACGGACAGGAGTTACCTGTACCTGTACCACCACTTAATCGACACTGCTGGAAGAAAAATTTGAAAATGAAGCAAATGATGAAGAGAATGTTAAAGAATTTCTTCCTATATCTGATGAGAAATTTCCTTATTTAATTCAATAACATGCACTTAATGATATAGTTAACGATTTAAAATTATCAAAGCAGCAAGCTGAATTTCTAGGATCTAGACTGCATCAGTGGAATCTTTTAGCTGAAGAAACAAAATTTACTACGTTTAGAACACGTAATAAAAGTCATTCAACTTATTTTACTAAGAAAAATTCATTGTGCGTCTGTACTATTTAACTCGAACTCATGAGACATTTTGTAAAGGCACTAGACAAACAGGGACTAGTATTTCATCATTTAAAAATGGGTTTTCCTAAACCGAGTGGTGGTAAGATGAAAGAGAATATATTTATTGGTCCGCAAATCAATAAACTGCTTAAGGAGTTTAACTTTAGACGATAAACTTAGAGAGTGTGAACTAGCATCATGGAAGTCCTTCAAATACATTATTGGTGGTTTTTTAGGCAACAGAAAAGATGAAAACCATGTTTTTTTTAGAGAAAAATACAAACGTTTAGGGTATAGGATGTCATTAAAAATTAATTTCCTACTCTCCCATCTAGACTTTTCTTCCGAAAATTTGGGATCTGTTAGCGATGAACAAAGAGAGCATTTCCATCTCAGGATATTCTGACCTTTTTTTTTGTAGAGGTGGGGAATCCATTTCACGGACGCCGAAGCAGTTTCGGGATCGCTAACAGGTCCCGCTATATTTTAGGAAGAGCGTATGTATACCTGCGCACTACCGAGTAAACCTCCACTCCTGGCTATCCACCCTGATAGCCTGATAATAGGTAGGGGGGAAATCGCCCACACACACAGTCATACGTCATATCATACTACAAGTACAGATCTTAAGTTGAAAACAATACAGATTCTTACATGTGATTATTACAAAACACAATAAAAATTATACATGATACATGTACAAATACAGCAACCATATACAACAAACAATGTAAGTTTTTTTTTTTACATATCTAAAACTAAACATCATATTATCATTCGGAATAGGAAACGTACATGCTACATAATACCTAAAACTAAACATTATATACGTACTGGAAGATAAAAACAAAAATACAGAGTATGTCACATCAGAAGCGCAACCCACAGAAGCTGTACATAGCTGTTACTCATTTCACAGATACAGTGCATACCTAAAATACCAAGCCAACCAGTCTGCCATCCAACACCTGTGCGAATGCCCGCAGCTCCATCGCGCCAAGGTGACACCCACACGCCCGGGCGGCCCTCTAGGCGCTCGGCCGAGGGCCTGTCCGCCCACGTGTCCTCCGACGCCTAGCTGTGATGCGGGTCTCCTCCCAGGTAGGATATTCTGGCCTTGGAGGATTTATACCAAGAAAGAGGGGATCCTGGAATGATGGGTGATTATTCTTGGTTTTTGTTTAGAGAAACTGATCAAACATGGGGCAAATGAAAAAGATGGTCAGCATATTTTAAAAATTAAAGGTAAAACAATTCCAATCATATAGACTTTTAAAAACTGTTATTTCAAAATTGTATTAATGTATATCGATTTATCTGTATTTGAATAAATAAAAATTTAGTTGATTTTAAATTTTAAATGAATAAACATAAATAATAAAATGTTTTAAATATTGATTTCACAGTGATTATGCATTTATTGGTAAATAAATCGTATAAATCTAAAAACGAGTATTACACAAATTCTAATAAGTTTTGAATTCAGCACCCTTTCCTTCCTTTTTCGAGTTTAGCCTCCGGGAATCACCTTCAGGTATTACTTCAAAGGATGAATAAGGACGATATGGATGAGTGTAAGTAAAGTATAGTCTTGTACAGTCCCAGGTCGACCGTTTTTGAGACGTATGGTTTATTGAAACCCAACCATCAAAGAACACCGGTATCCACGATCTAGTATTCAAATCCTTATAAAAGTAACTGCCTTTACTAGTACATGAACGCTGGAATTCTTGACTTCGAAATCAGCTGATTTGTGAAGACGCGTTCACCACTAGACCAACCCGGCGGGTTTGAATTCAGCAACACAAAATTAGTTAACATCACCATGTACCCACCGGGTTGGTCTAGTGGTGAACGCGTCTTCGGAAATCAGCTGATTTCGAAGTAGAGAGTTCCAACGTTCAAATCTTAGTAAAGGCAGTTACTTTTATACGGATTTGAATACTAGATCGCGGATACTGGTGTTCTTAGGTGGTACGGTTTAACCCACACATCTCAGAAATTCTTTACCTGAGACTGTACAAGACTACACTTCACTTACACTCATACATATCATCCTCATAAGTAACATCTGACAGGGGGAAAAAACCATCACCATGCACGATTCCAGATATACGAAAATATTTTTTCGTTTTCACTAGTGTTATTATTACCGGTATCATCATTATTGTTAATAAAAATGAAATAAGTGTGTAGCGATAACGTAGGCGTTCAGTGAACTGCGACGTCATTAAAAAAATACTGGGAACCATTGATTTATATATTATACTACGTATTTGTACAAAATTATACCGTATTATACAATATTACGGGAAAGTAATAAATCGTGTTGTTAGAAACTTTACTAGACGTGTACTTTACTACAACATTCCTTTCGGAAAAAATCAATCTTTAGTTCTTTTCGTTGGTTCTAACACGGAAAGAAGAATTGTTCCGCAAATAAGACTAATGAAAAATTCTCGCTGATTATAATATGCTATTTACATGAATATTATATTACAGACCTACGTGAGGTTTTTCCTTCCAATCGACCCAAATCTTATCTTCATATCCAAATTCATAGCAGATCTCCGTTACGGAGTGTTAGCGTCTTGGCCTTTCATCCGTAGGTCCCGGGTTCGAATTCCGATAGGCATGGCATTTTTCATATGCTATAAAATTCCAAACCCGTATTCCACGTATAAACTTTTCAAATCTTCCGTGTAATTTCATTAACCAAAAAATAAATAAATAAAACTGATAAATTGAGTCTAGAGATATCACACTAAATAACCCAACATACATATATACTTTATATATATCCTTCCGAAATTTTTTAAAAATAAAATTCAGTTTTTTGGTTAGAAGGAGTTGTGAAATGTTTACGATCTTTCAAACTCCGACAAACATTTTTTTTAATGATTATTTCATCACATAAGCTGGTAGATTGTGCATGGGAATATGAAATGGAAATTTGTAGCGTATGAAAAATGCCATGCCTGAACGGGATTCGAACCTAGGACGTCCGGATGAGTGGACCCGATAAGCATATTTTAAGTTATCCCTTATACAGGTATAATTACATAACCGAGAAAGAAAAAGAAGTAAGAAATTCAGTAGCGACTCGTAGCTAAAATTAGTGTGTATGCTGCTACAGAGAATTCTTTCGTGAACCTTTTCAAGGCTATGGTTAAAGTTTTCTGTAAAATAAAAGAACCCAAAAAATGAATCAAATAGAATAACTGGAAGCAGAATAATAATCTAATACACTTTTATCACATTCAAGAATATGGTACACGGTTTTTAAACGCATTGTGCTTAAAAACGGTATTCGGTTTAACCGAATAAATAATAAAATGTCCACTAAAAACAATATAGTTCAATGGTGCTTAATTTAAGTTTCTATGTATACCGGAAACAAATACATAATTAGTTTTTACTAATTACCTTCCTTTTCGCCCTTCAGCGTGTTTTTGGACAGATTTGGAAATCAAAGAGCCCTTGTTTTCCGCCATCTTCTGATCACTACTCCAGAAAACAACTAAACTCCTTTCATATTCCTTCCACCGAATAAACTAGAACAGAGAACGAACAAGGAACGTTCCACAAACAGGACTCATTATATTAAATATTATTGATAATTTCAAGTGGAAATAGGGGGTGCTGCAGTTCCAAAGTGTCTATACGCGAGGGCTACTGAAGAAATTAGAAATTAAAAAAATATACCTTTCACCAACACGCCAGTGTCAGCACTACGGGAGCGACAGTTTCTCTCTCCCTCGCAGCCTCGCATGTGCGTATGCGCATTACAGCCAAACACCACACCGAAGGAACTGAGAAGCGCACAGTTCGATAGAAAGATTTTTGTATCTTTCACATAAACTGGAGGATGGCTACTGACGTTAAGCGGTTATATACTGTTCAAATATAAAGAAAGAATTAAAGAAAACAGGACTCATTATATTAAGTATTATCGATAATATCAAGTGGAAACAGGAGGTTCTGCAGTTCCACAGTGCCTATACGCTAGCCGCCAGTAAAGAGATTAGAAATTAACGTGTAAAATGTATGCAGCCATTTAAAAACTTGTTGGTGTTATATTAATACAATGTAACTCATTTAAGCAAATAATAAAATCAAATCTGTTAGATCGAAAACATGCGTAATAATAGAGTAACAATAATAAGCAGTTGACCTACTTGTACTGTTTTCCTAGATTGTACACATGGTATTTAATGAAGTAAATATACTTATTACATTCAAACAAACGTATTTACATGATAATAGATTGTCAACAAAATATAATATGTTAATTTTTAAAATCTGTCACAGGAGACTATTCAGCAGGTATTCACGGGTTTAAATATCGGCTGAACAGTAACACCTTGCTATTGAATAAAATAATCTTTATTTTTTTCAGTGTACAACGTTGGATCGAGCTGAGAGAAATGTAAAATATTTTTTACAAATTCAGCATTTAAAATATGAAACAAAAGTTTTTATAAAGTAATTAACATCTTTTAAAATACTGTTTTTCTAGTACAACTGTTTTATAATTCAGTATAAGATTTCTCGTATAAGATCCACTTATTTTTACTTGTAGTTTAGAGAAAACAATCTTAAAAATGTAACGTATTATTTTAAACGTATTTTAAACGGTTACCTTCCTAAAAAAAATTCATGTTTTATACAACAGCCAGATTTTAAAGAAATTCTTTTAACAACTCTATTCTACAACTCTAAAGAAACTCTATTTACAACATTGTTGTAAATAGAGTAAGAATTTCTTTAAAATTTTCTCCTTTTCAGCCTCTATGTTGCAGACATGCCAGAGACAAGATCTAAAAAGTATGTCTACGCCGATGACTGGGTGCTAATAACAAAATGTAGATCATTTGAAGACCAGCCTCTGCAATCTCGTCTTCTCGGCTGCAGAATATTGTGCGCCAGTGTGGCTTAACACCCCTTATGTTCATAGAGTTGATGCTCAACTTGATAACGCCTATGAGAAAGATTGCCGGGGTTATTTGGTCTACTCCTGTGGAATGGCTCCCAGTATTGAGCTACATACCACCCCCAAACCTGCGCATATGAACGCTCATATAAGAGCGTACAAGAAGATTATGGACAATCGAAACCTACCGATACATGAGGACATTGAGGATGCCAATCGTGGTCGCCTTCGATCTAGAATGCCACCTATCAAAACAGCAATTGCTGCCACAGAGGAAGGATTCAACCTAACTGACGTCTGGTGTCAAGAATGGACCACAAAGCACAATAAAAACCGCCGGATTTTGACTTGCTACGTAAGACATAGTCAACGCTAAACAGAATAAGAACTCAGCATGGTAGGTGCGCGCCTATTTCCTGTATAAATGGGGTAAAACACCGACGTCCCTTTCCGAGTGAGGTGAAAATCAAATTGTTAAACACGTCACTAAGTTTGCTCTAGGACAGCTTATGAAGAGACCCTGAAAGATTTCCTGATGGCGACTCCAGAATCAGTAGCTTATATTAATTTGTTAAATGTTTGTTTGTAATTTTTGACTGTAATTGGTGTTGTGTCTTCGTGCCATACGCTAAATAAATTCAACAACTTCATGAAGCGGGTTCGATGATTATATAAGAGATTTCAAAGTTGTTTTTGCGGTTTCAAAAAAATAAATAAGTCAACTACAGTACGTTCGGAAAGTTGTTGTGCACTGGAATAATGGAAATGTAATTCTTTGTATTATTTACTTTCTCAATTATTACTTTGTATTTTTACTTAATTATTTTATAGAAACGGATATTACAATAACTGCAATATTTTATAGAACGAGTAGAAAATGACATCGACTAACATCAATACAACACTGCACACGTTTCAATTTGTTTTCAAACATTTTAACTAGCTGATGTACTGGAATGTCTCTCTACGTACGCTGTTATTGTAATTTTTAGTTCCACACGTGCGTAGTCTGCCGCGATACACTGCTTGTTTCGCTGTTTCCCATAGAAAGTAATCTGAGGGAGTCAGATCGGACGATTGTGCAAAAAAAACCCACAAAATGAATCGTTTAACTAAGATATTTCATAAAATAACCACTGACCTATTAGCTATGTCCGCTGTGGCACCATCTTTTTAGAACCAACCGTGATTGATTTCCGTTTCTGTTAACTGACTGATTTGCAAGGCATTTCTCCCGCCACCACCCCATTCAGTCGCCCTAAATCAAAAGACCGAATGTCCGTGCCACAAACGGCTACTAAGCCTCGAATCAGTTTAGCGACCAGTGTCCTAACTAGCTCGTAGAGCTAACCTAATTGCGTGAGCGAACTAAGCATGGTATCGTACACCACTCGCTTGCGTGTCCCACCACTCACTTGTCATATAATCTAAAATGGGAAGGCGCACCCGTCAGCTACTAAAATATATATGATATTCAATAAATTAAACGTATCTCGTCAAGACAACAATTTGCTGCCACGCCTAGGTCGCTGAATATCAGCAAGTACCTGTCAACCAAGATTAAAGCGCTTGGAGCTTTAATTGGCTGATGGCCAGTCAATCTGTTAACTGATTAATGAAGTTCGTTAAAAAAGTACATTAACGATCACTATTAACTGTATTTAAAAAAAAAATTGGTCCCACAATGTGCTTTCTACTCGCACCGACCCAGACTCCAATTTTCGCTTCATATAAAGATTCTTCGTGTAATTTATGGGGGTTAGTTGTCGACTACAGTCGTGTATTTTGTGAATTAATATAACCTCCCAGATAAAACAACACTTAATGTAAAACATTTAATATCGAGGATACCTACGGAATTTTAGTCAATAAAATTTTTAAACCATCGATAATAATTTAGTAGTCTTTTGGAATGATCTATAGGTTTTAGTTCTTGAACACACATTACTTTATAAGGGCAAAGTTTCATTTCTTTTCTTACAGCTTTATGTGCTGTCTTGCTGCTATGCTAACTTAAGCATTGACATTTGACCACTGCATCCGAAATATGAAATTTCTTTTGTTCGTTTAGTTTATGTGGTCTTCCACTTCGATTACAGTCTTCAGTGGAGACCCGAAATTACCCCAAATTTTTCGATAAGAGTTTAATTTAATTGCGGTGAGGAACAGGAGTATTTGAAAATTTTTCAGAAAACATAGAGAGGTCAAGAGGAAAATTGGCCACTCACAAGCGGCGAGTCAATGTGGCGATTCAACCGACATCAGTAGTTTACCTAAGGAAAAAGACTCCTACCGCGCTGCTGTAAGAAGCTAACCGAGATATGACTGGCTACCAGCCAGATTAAGGCTCCAAGCGCTTTAATGGTGGACAGGTACTTGCCAGCATTTAGCGGCCTAGGCGTGGCAGCGAATTGTTGTCTTACGAGATAAATATATTATTGATAGCTACATATGTTTTAGTAGTTGACAGGGTGCGCCTACCCATTTTAGTGATATGTGAAAAGTGGGCGGTGGGACACGCAAGCGAGTGGTGTACGATACCATGCTTATTTTGCTCACGCTTTTAGGTTAGCTCTAGGAGCTAGTTAGGACACTGGTCGCTAAACTTTTTCGTGGCTCAGTAGCCTTTTGTGGCACAGACATTCGGTCTTATGCTTTAGGGGGACCGAATGGAGTGGTGGCGGGAGAAATGCCAAGCAAACCAATACTCCTTTGCATTGTGAAAAAAGGCGTCATATTATTCAAGGCATCTGTAAACAGATAATTCAAATTTTATCTTTTTAAATGCAAGTAAAATGTAGCTTTCCACTTCAGGACATTGAATGCGGATTGAAACAGCATTTTAACTAGTAGATTAAAATCATTATAACTAAAATTTATAAAATTAAAATACGAAGCCCATAATTTTCGAAGTTAAAAATAATTACGAAGCTAAAAATATTGCTTAATATGGAAGTAAAATAAAATCCATAGTCATTTTTTATGGAACAATTTTTTTTTTTATCTTAGACTGCAATCATCACTCCTTTTAAAACCAGGTATAATTCTTTCTATACTTTTTTTTTTTTATTTTACAATTTCAAATCAAGGTATCTACGGATTTTCAAGATGTATTAATATTTGCGATCCTGATTATAGCTCTATTGCTGCTGCAGCAGCATATCGATAAAGGGAAGGGAAGGTCAGTCAAAATGTTGAGTTTCAAAGATTTAGCAAATCTTGAGGTTTGCAAATCTTGAGATTTAGCAAATCAAAGACCCCAAGTCCAAGAAACAAAAATAAAAATTAAAACAAGTGCGTCGATGCATGGACGCACTGCGGGAGCGGAACTTCTTACGCAATATTATATGGATTATTAATGGTGTAAGGTAATATATATATATATATATGCAGTATACACAAATGATAAATTTTTTTATTAATAAGAAATATAAACTAACAATGAAATCCAATCTGTTAAATCTATCAACGGGTAAATCCTATCTGCGATTGAAATATTTAAATGAGCGTGATCAAAAACTGTTCACAAAAGAGTAACAGTAACATTTTTTGAACACGATTCTTGAATGAACTGTTTATTAGCTATCGTGTGACGCTTTTTCGTGACGTTTGTTTTTTACTTCCATATACGAAGTAAAGGAAATATTGTGATCGCGAAAAATTTCAGATTTCAACGAAATATCCATTTTGACCATCCCTAAATTCATTTTAACTAGTTTTGGTGTGACGTCTGTTCGTACGTATCGTATATCTCGCATACCTCAAAAACAATTAGTCGTAGGATGTTGAAATTTTGGGTTTAGGACTGTTGTAACATCTAATTATGCACCTCCCCTTTTTGATTGCAATCGACTGGACCAAAATTGCCCAAAAAAGCCCAAAATCCAACAACTTTGTATTTTGGACTTTTTCTTAACTGCAGTAATATGCCCTCACTGACAGATTTTCAATGATATATCATAACTGGTACTTATTTTCGTTGGTTCCAGTTATTTTGGTTCCAGAATTATATCTAAATGAAATTTTTATTACTGAAATATTTGGATCTTACAAGGGAAAGGCGCATCGGTTCGAATCAGGCTTCATCTTCTTTTTTTTATTGATTTATTAATAATTATTAACCTCTCATTGTAAAAAAAAAATATGAAAAATAATAATTCAAAAACAAAAAAAAAAAAAAATGAAAAAATATCAGAAGTTATTATTGAAATGAAATTTTTTCTACTCTTCATTTAAAAAAATATGTATATGTAATTTATTGGCGTACAAGGAAGTCATGTGGTATCCACATCAGATTTTTCTGTGTTGACTCCCTATCCTGAAGCCTGCGTTAAGAAGCTTCGCTTCAAAAACGTTATAGCAATTACCGGAAGATGTATTTACGTACTTACGTGTATATCAACTGTATTTTTATTAATATCTCCGGACTCCTACATATAAATTCTTCGAAAATGACGAGTATATCCCAGTCTTGGCTAGAGTTTACTCTATTGGATATGAGGCATTAAGGAACCTGTATTTGTTTTTGATAGATTTTTCGTTCTTGTTGAATAACATTGCGCTCACTCTAGTCGATTTATCGCAGTAAATCATTTCTCTAATAATTAAATTTTAACCAGTAGATTCCACAAAAACAAAGCTGAATGGGAAAGCTGAATGCGTACTGAAAATATTAATTTTTAAAACTTTAATTATCAAGATGAAAATGTATCTATAGATCCAACATCTAGTATTAATGTAAACGACATTGGTTATTTTTTAAAAAAATAGGGTTTCGACTTATTTTTAAAAAATTGTTTGAATTTTTTATAATTTCTGATAAATTAATAAATATATGTTTTTTAAGTTGTGGCAAAACTTCCCTTTAAGCAGCGCAGGTGTGCAGCGTGCAATGCTTTTAAAAGTATTGCTTTAAATTACACAAACAAATTTATTTCCAGCACATCTACAATCAGTTATTGTAAATAAGTAAGTGATACTCAATGACACGTTTAATTTAGACCACGGAGTATCATACACCGTGACTTTCTTACGGGAGTTTATAACTACTATTCACAATAAAAACATTCTCTTCAGTTATCGGCAGTTCATCACACAAGAAACTGTAATGTATACAAGTGATGGAGTCAGTATTATGCTCGGGAAAAAAATGGGGTAAGAGCAATTCTCAAAAGAGAAATATCACATTTAACTGAACAGGAACATTGTGTAGCTCATAGTGAAGATTTAGGATTAGATGATTCATAGAAAAATGTACCTATTATGGAGTATATAAAAAATTTGATTAGAACTGAGTACACAATATTTCACCGATTATGAAAAATTTTGAGAAGTGTTAGAGAATGATGTCACTCGTATATAATTTAAACCATTAAATGAACTTAGATGGTTATCCAGATATTTCGCCAGTAAATTGCATTAAGCTCGTTTGATAGTTTAAGACTTTAGCTTTAATTTCCTTTTTTGTATGTCTTCTGTGATTTTTCTGAACCGAAATATTCCAATTTAAAGAGAAAATGCCACTTTTGTCTTTAATGCTGCATATCTCCCGATCTAAGCAACGTGTTGATACAAATAAATATGGAAATTAAAGGGTTTTGATTTAGCTTTAATAACAAATTGTGAGGTTTTTAATGTATCGTTGCAGTTTTTGGATTTTTTTCATTTTGTGCCGAGATATTGAAATCTTTAATGATCGAGACTGTAACATGATCTTCGGTTAACCTGAGAGCGAGTGATACGTGTTGCAGTCTTATGAGAGAAATTAAATCTCATTTAAAATGTTAGTTTTAACTCAGAAATACGATATGCCACATTTAAAAACAATAATTACAATTGCTGTTTTTAAGATGAGCTCTTAAAAACGGCAATTACAATTATTATTTTTAACAAATGGTAAGTTTAACATTTTTGGTGGCTAGAAAATTTTGGATTCTCAATGTGGGCGGTGGGCGAAAAAATTTAAGAATCAATGTATTAGATGAACTTATATCCTTATGCAAATATCCACAAAAAAGTGATTTAAAAATTATTGATGCTCATCGGTACGTAAAAATTACAATTAACGAACTAAAAACTAAATATTTGAGACACGAAATCTTTTGTGTGTCACCGTACGAGAAATATTATCGGAACGTCAAAATGATATTGATACTTCAGCTATAGTACGTTTTATTGAACGTGTACGTTCACTAACAGAACAGATTTCCAGATGAAGAATTAAATGATTGGCAAGCATTTGATAATGAAATTAAATTCAGGAAACAATTTTGATTTCAGAAAACAAAATGAAATAAAGCTTTCCTTGAAAAAATATACAAAATTCATGGTAAATAAAAACGTTGATATAGATAAAATATGGAACGAATATTCATAATTAAAATTTACAATTCTAAAGAAAACTAAACTAGGATTTTTCACGATTTTTAGCGATACATTAACCTTTGTCCAGACTAACCCTGAATTATCTAACCTTTCCTTTCTATATAACATTAAGGGAATTTTTCAAGCATCCAGCACAGATTGCGAACTTAATTTTCTGTTATGAATTCCGTAAAAAAAATAAAAAAATAATAATATCAAAATAGACACAAAAATGAACACATGGTGGCCTTATGAGAATTAAATTACGTTTAGCTAACGGTCAAGAAGTAAATACAAATGAAGTTTACAAAGAATGGATTTCTATGAAAAACAGATGAAAAAAAGATTAAAAAGTTAAAAGAAATGTTAATCTAAAATAAAATAAGTTACTTAATAGTTTTCGTTTAGAGATGTATACATACAGTATATGAATGACCGTATTGTATAATTAATATATATATATATATATATATATATATAT
Organism: Lycorma delicatula; assembly: GCF_047948215.1. Classification (NCBI taxonomy): domain Eukaryota; kingdom Metazoa; phylum Arthropoda; class Insecta; order Hemiptera; family Fulgoridae; genus Lycorma; species Lycorma delicatula. Next base: position 43,255,307 of record NC_134456.1, on the reverse strand, counting down.
ATATATATATATATATATATATATATATATATAAATGAATGTTTGTTTGACCCGCATGCGTTACTATACCATTCATTTGATTGCGATGAAACTTTGATGAGTTATGCGCACGCCCGCGAAGGTTTCTGAATTAGTTTGGACCCGCTAGGCGGCGCTGGGTTCAAGATAATTCGAAAAATTGTATTTATGATCCTATTTGGCTCATATTCAGAATATATATAATGTGAAAAGAAATATTTTTGCAAATAATAGACCCGCTAGGTGGCGCTGGGGTCAAGATATTTGGAAAAATTGAATTTACGGTCCGATTCGGCTCATATTCAGAATATATATTAGTTACGTGAAAAGAAAGATTTTTGCAAAAACTATACCCGCTAGGTAGCGCCGGTGTCGGTATATTTATGAAACAAACAAACAAATATACAGACTTTCTTCTTCTTCTATATATGTATATATATATATATATATATATATATATATATATATATATAAAAGGCAATGTTCTTATGTGTGTCTGCTATAGTCTAAAAAACTACTGAACCGATTTACGAGCGGCGAAAAAGAAAAAGGGAAAACGGAAAAGGGGGAAATAGGGGAAAGACAAGGGAAAATTAAACGAGGAAAAGGGAGGGGAAAAGGGAAATAGACAAAACGGGAAGTAGGGAAAAAGGGAAAAAGTGAAAGGTTAAATTTTGCGAAGTTCCGTAATGTCCAGTTTTTTATCAAACTTTCAGTTGTGAATATATATATACATATACACTCAATCTAGCAATAGCAAAGCATTGCCGGGTCAGCTAGTATGTATATAATAACAATAAAAAATTTTTCACAAATTGATTTTTGAATCATTTTTTTGCCCATTATTGATTTCTTTGCTCGTAGCTCTAAAAAAAATTAAACGAACTATGGTTGTGGCTGTTATTAAAACTGTTATATGAGGTAGCCGTTGAACAAGGGAGTCCATTGGTACCCAAATATTTAATTTTTTTAGCAATTAAATGCAGTATTATTCTGATAATAAAAATGTCATTCGGTCAAACGAGTCAACAGGGACCCAAAACGATTTTTCTCAGAATTTTGATTTTTTTTTCTTCATTATAATTTTGATGCTGCATATTTTTTTATGGTAAAAATGTAATATGATGAAGGAGGTTATTAAATTGGACCGATTTTTTTTCATGATTGTGGGTCAAATGTGCTTTCTGTACCCGTTCAGCCAAACTAATAAAAACAGTTTACATAATAGCATGTAGTTCGCAACAACGAAATTAAAGTAAACTCGACTTGTTCATACCCCTGGGCGATACTAGCAGCGACGGCCGGCACTAACTAAAGTAATGTAATTTCACAAACTACATATAACAAATTTCGCTTGTATAGTTGGCAGACTGGTGTAGCCGCAAAGCTTAACGTACCGAGTCAACGGGACTCGGTACCAATATAATAATTATATATAATATATTAATATAATAATAAAATATAATAATTTTTTAGGCCAATACCGAACGAACAGACAAACAAACAAACACACACACTCACACACACACACACACACACACGTACGTACGTACGTACGAACACTGACATCCGGAAATTCCCATCCGGTCTTTTGGGTTCCTTAGATGTCAACACGTCAACCCACCAGGTTGGTCTAGTGCTGAACGCGTCTTCGCAAATCAGCTGATTTGGAAGTCGAGAGTTCTAAGGTCAAATCCTAGTAAAGGCAGTTACTTTTATACGGATTTCAATAGTAGATCGTGGATACCAGTGTTTTTTGGTGGTTGGGTTTCAATTAACCACACACCTCAGAAACGGTCAACCTGAGACAGTGTAAGACTACACTTCATTTACATTCATACGTATCATCCTCATTCATCCTCTGAAGTAATATCTAACGTAGTTCCGGAGACTAAACAGAAACGAAAAGAAAAAAAAACGTCAATATCCGGTGAAAACTGCATATGCCCAAATTAGACCGATTACAATTCTTTTGCTTCTAGACCTATAGTGCTAGACAGGAAAGTAAAAACAATTATCATAATCATTTATATTTAATAATAAAATAGTTCTCCCAATTTTTCTATTTTTATTTATTTTATTTAATAAAATTATTAGCTAACATTATGCTACAAAATATTGTTTGATTTTTACATTCGTAAAAGCTGAATAAAAATATTTACAAACTCCAGTTAAAATTATATAAATTTTATTTAATAACTTTAACCCTTTTAAAATGTTGTTAAAGGACAGCGCCAGGAAAGTTTTGCAATCCTTTGTCGGATTTTTTTAATAACATGAATACCATCTAATGTACGTAGCTAAAAATACACATTTTTAAATCTAATTTAAAAATACAGAAACGGATGTTGTACTTTTTGTATAAGTTAAAAATTAAAAAAAAAAAAAATACAGAGAATAATAATTAATAAAATTCTTTATAATATTTAATAGAATTTTCATAGCCTAATGATTACAACCTTGAAATATAAGGAAGAATAAAAATATACAAAAAAAACCACAAACAAGCAACAAAATTCAAGGAGATTTAGAAATTTCCCAAATTAAATATTTTCAGTAATAGTAATCAGTGTAACAGACTTTACATGCAATAAAGCGTATAAAAATCTTATTCCTCTAGTGTAGATAAAAGTGTTAAACTGTTTTTATAACGAATATAATTTTAGTTTGAATGAAATCTGTTATAAATTTTATATTTAAACATAGTTTATTTTCTGTTTGTATTTTATTATTTTCTAAAAATAATAAAACGTTCCCCTAGATAAGATATTAATTCCAGATTTAGTGTATATATTTCGTATGTGAACGTGTAGACAGCGTTAAAAAAAAATTTAATGTTTATGTAAAAGAGTCTTAATTTATTATTATAAATGAAATATTAACTATGACGTAAATTTTTTATTAAATAAATATCTGTTGCCATTTATTATATAATAATTTCCACTTACCAACTATTTTTATTATTATGTCCGAGCGCTTTCGGATGTTAATCCATCATCAGAAACATTTATTTTATGGATTATAATTATTTCTTTCACAAATTAATATATTAAATAAATTTTAAAAAGAACTGAAACATAAAAACAGGTATACATATCTTAGAGCATAATCATAATTACGACCCAGATAATTTTATTAATATAAGAATTTTCCAATAACTTTCATAAAACAAATATTACTGAAAAATAATACATAAAAATTTGATAAAAGAACCAACGAAATTTGATAATGATGTATTTTTTAAATAAATATTAAAAAATAATATTGATTCTTAGGTTGGTTATACTGATTCATACTAATAAACATAACAATTGAGAGCTTCATACTGACATGACGGACAACATCGATATTATTTTTACCTTTTAACGATCAATTATTGTATTTACAATTTTTGTTTTTAAAATTCAAAATTCATTGAAATAAGTATAATCCATAACACACAAATGTTCCTGATGATGGATTAATATCCATCAGCGCTCGGACATAATAAAAATAGTTGGTAAGTGGAAATTATTATATAATTAATTTATATCTATACCAACGGGCCACGATTAATAATAAAATTAATATGTTGTCTTCTCTAATAATTGAAAAGTAGTAAAATACAAAAATTGTATTTATTTGAAAATAAATGACAATTCATTTTATTAAGCACTAAAAATTCTGATTTTTTCTTTTTAAATAAGTAATTTTTAAGAAATTTGGCATTAAAAATTGTGCATAGAATCCATTTTCAAAATTAATGTCCTTTTCTGGATGAACAATTTGAAGATCCCGACAAAATTTGCGTACAAATTTTACATTCAACTTTTTACCGCAGATGACAAGTTGCTTAATGATTTTGTTAAATAAACTTGAAACTTAAGCGTAAAATATGGAAATGTAATCTTGTAGCGTGTGAAAAGTGCCATTCCTGACCGGGATTCGAACCCAGAATCTCCGGATGAAAGGCTGAAACGCTACAATTCTCCCATGTAGATCGTAGTTATTTTAATTCATTATTTAGTATTTGGCCGACTGAGAACTACGCGAAGGAACATTTTGCATTAATTTCTCTTTCTTTTGGGCTTCCAATAGTTCTTAATTCTTTCGTTTTGTTTTTGCCTTCTCTCTACTGATCACACATTATTGATTTCTTTTTTCTCTTTCTCTGAGAAATCATTGAGTTACAAAATATTTTCATTTTTTTATGTCTTTTTACCTGAAGTCCCCTCATATCCGTTCTTTTTGTCGTAAATCTGCTTGAAGATTTGTTTTGTGAGCCTTATTATTTATTCTCGGAACGGAGCAGAACACAAGAATGGCGGGAGAATTATGTATCTCTGTATTAATCGCAGAACCCGAAAAAAAGTCCCTTGGTGCTGTGCCTTTATTTTAATGGACGAGTAATTATTTATTTAACGGCGTTTATATTTATTTTATTTATGGACGGAATTATTTGCACGTCCCAATCCTTTAGACCGGGAAGAATTATTTGACCGGGGCTGACCTTCAGAGATAAGCTGCGTATGAGCTTCGTTCTACCGCCGTGATTTCCCTTCAGTCCGTTCCCTGAAGTCCTTTCGGTGCTAGAGCCTTCCGGCCTAGTAGGAATGCGCCTTTCGGGGGCCCTAGTGTTTGGAGGATGCAATGCGCTCCCCTTTCCAGAGAGATTCACATGTGTTGGCGATGACATAATTGTAAGATTTAGGGAAGGAGGATGGATGGTTGGTGAGATAATTTAGGAAACTTTCTCCACTCAGGCTGTCTTCATTACTGCATCTAGGCTGAATTCGAACGGGTCGGATTCCAATTCGAGGTAACGGGCCGATCTTCATTCTTCTTCATTTTCTTCTTCTTGGGCTTATTTATTCTAATAAGGTGGCTGAAGAATTTGACTGTTCTTGTCAGATGGAATTTGACATTTTGTTAGACTCATTGCATTTGTAAAGATTTTTATTATATCTGAATTTGAATTCACTTTTACCTATTTTTATTGTTCCTAGAATTTTTCTCTCAAAGTTCAGTATGACATCTTGTAAAATGGATACGTAGCAGCAAAAAAAAACCTGGTTTTACCCAGGTGGTGACCATGTTCTGTCATCGGAAGCAGTATTTGCAGAAGGGGTTATCATTTTATCATATTAATTAAGAAACAGTAATTACAGCAACAAAAAACTTATAATGAAATAACATTTTTATTAACCGCAAGGTGGATGATTTGAAAACTTTTAAATGGAAGATTGCTATTCCATAAGTATTACAGGCTAAAAGGTACAATATATATTTCAATTTTAATTTACGAGTAACCTCTCATGCAGGCTTTTTTTAAAAAAAATTAGTGCCACTGTTGTCACGAGATGATAAAAAAATTACTGATAAAAACAGATAACAAACAAGCTTGCGTGCATTAAAATTTTTAACAATAATAGATGATAGACAACAACTTGAAAAATACCGGTTTTTTTTAATAATATTTCAAAGGTTGTTTTCTTAATTAAGAGGATTAAGGAGGCTAAAGGTCCATGGAGAGTAAGGAGATCTAACTATTTTGGATACCATTATACGAGGACAAGTCAATTATTATCTGCAATTTAGTTATATTTTTGTTTATGTTGGTAGTACTGTCGTGTTGCGTAGATAAGGCATGCGTGGTTTGATGCTGCTAGGTTATTTCCATTATCGCTGCCCTGCCGTTAACCGTAGCTGCTCCGCTTTCTGTTTTCACCAAAGAAGAGCAACGTTCAGCGATCCGTTTTTTGTGGTCGGAAGGTGTATCAGGGTATCAGGTGTATCTTCGAAATTCATCTTAGACTTTCGGTACAGTACGGGAACAGTGTGTTGTCGCAACGGAGTGTCTACGAATAGATTGAAAAATTAAAAAAACAGTCGTACAAGTGTTACGAAGGAGCCGGACGATCGTTTACCGCCACAAATGAGGAAAACATTGACCGTGCATGTGACATGGTTTTCTTAGACAGACGAGTAACTGTTGATGAAGTCGCACATCGTCTGCAAATTAATCACAGTTCTGCCTACGAAATCATCCACAACAGACTTGGGTTTCATAAAGTCTGTGCAAGATGGGTCCCAAAACAACTCACACAGTCGTATAAACAAATACGCTTGGACATCTGCCAAAAAACATTTGGATCGCTGTGGTAACGGACGGGACATCTTCTTAGACAGAATCATCGCCGGTGACGAAACCTGGATCCATCGTGACGAGCCGGAGAGTAAACGGCAGAGTATGGAATGGAAAGATCCAAATTCACCCTGCAAAAAAAGGTTCAAGACCCAAACGTTCGCAGTAAAACTGATGTTTACGGATTTTTTTGACTCACAAGGTCCGGTACTGGGACATTATGAGGAAAGGGGCACGAAATGAACAGTGCGTGTTACAGTGAGATGCTTACTGCCAAGCTGAAGCCTGTAATTTGAAGCAAACGCCGAGGACTGCTGTCGAAAGGTGTTGTGTTGTTGCACGATAACGCCCGTCCACATACTGCTGCCCGCACTGCTGAAACGGTCCAGAAACTCGACTTTGAAGTACCAGCTCGTCCTCCGTATAGTCCTGATCTTGCCCCTTTTGACTCTCACTTGTTTGGTCCACTCAAAGAGGCATTAAGGCCGTCGATTTACCTCGGACGAAACAGTGGAAGAAGCGGTGCATTCCTGGCTCGCAGCTCAACCGAAAACCTTCTTTTATGATGGCGTCAGGAAGCTTGTGCAACGATGGACCAAGTACGTTGAAATGCAAGAGAACTATGTTAAAAAATGATGTACATGTAAGTTTCCTATTTGAATTGCAATAAAATTTATAACTACATTGCGTACTCAATTTATAATTGACTTACCCTCGTAAATTGTAGATTTCTTTCTGAATGTTTCAAAATTTGCTAAAAAAATTAAAAAACAATTCGTTTATCAAAAGATTTTGTTTTCATTTTTAGATTTTGTTTTTTTTTTGTACTTCGCACAAGTATTGTGATGGCGAAAAATTTCGATTTTCTTATTTCAACAGAAATATCCATTTAACCATCCCTGAATCCATTCTGACTAGTTTCGGCGTGACGTCTGTACGTACGTATGCATCTCGTATAACTCAAAAATGATTAGCCGTAGGATATTGAAATTTTGAATTAAGGACTGTTGTAACATCCATTTGTGCACCTCCTCTTTCGATTGCAGTTGACAGAACCAAAAGTACCCAAAATTCAAAACACTCGAAGTTTGGATTTTTTATTAACTGCAGTAATAAGCTCTTATTGAGAGCTTTTCAATACCATAAGTGGTACTTATTTTCATTGGTTCCAGAGTTATAGCCAAATAAAATTTTAATTAATGAAATATTTGAATCTTATAAGGAAAAGGAACATCAGCGAGAATCTTACTTCATTTCCTTTTTTTTACCCTTTTATTAATTTAAATATATTGATTTATTAATAAATTAACCTGTGATTATTATATTGTTTTTACAATAAAACACGCCCGATAGAATCACCCAGCAGCAAGGGACACTGTCCAGGCTCTGCAATCTGTAGGGAGAATCTATAAACTCCCGCCAACTTTGCATTCCATTACAATAAATAATAATTCCAAAAAAATGTAATAAAAAATATATGTAATTTAATAGGCTTACAAGGAAGTCATGTAGTGTCTACATCAGATTTTTTTCTTAATTAAAAGGATTAAGGAGGCTAAAGGTCTATGGAGAGTAAGGAAACCTGAATATTTTGGATACCAATATAAATTGTATTTTTTTTTTTGAATGCTACAAAAATGCTAAAAGAATTTAAGAAAAAAACAATTCGTTTACCAAAAAATTATGTTTTCATTTTTAAATTGGGAGAGATAAGAGGGTCAACTTAAGGGGATAAGAGGGCTCGTAGGGGAAAAGCCAAGAATACCTGAAAATAGTGGACACCGTTTTGTTTCTTAATTTTTTTCTGAAGGTAGGACGTATTTTGAAAAAGAACGTTTCATATATCCCAATATTTCAGTTTTTTGCGATGCTTTTGTAAATAGAAGCGGTGTCCGAGAGAGTTAAGAAAGTATGAAATATTTTCAACCTCCGTGATGACCCATTTCTGGACTAAAAGAATCAGATTCTGTAGTGTAATTATTTGAGATAATTTGTTATTTCCACAATCAAACTGTATCTTTTATTTATAAAGTATATTATGAGTAATTATAATATTATGTACCATAAAGAAGTAACAAAGAGGGAAAGATTTGCATATAATTCAAGGGAGAGGAACGTAATTATTATGTCTATGATACTCAAGAATGAATAAACTTTAATAAAAAGTAGTAACATTATAAATCGGTTCAGTAGTTATCGAGATTAATCAACCCAAACAACAAACTACTGTGTGTTTCTGGATAACAGGACTGAATAATAAGCACTCCTATAATCTACACAGAAGTTCCGAGAAGTCCCCATACCCCTCCCTGCAATTAACATGTTGCTACAGTTACGAAAGTCGCGTAGTATTCATTTGCTGAGAAAAATAATATCTTTACCACGATTGGTACATCTCCTCTTAAGGTCATAAAAGAGAAATTCACTCGTTCTCTTGTTTCGGTTGTAAAGCCACAACAAACATGAGCGAACGCAATTAAAATGTCGAGGGGCGGTTGGTGACATATGTTTAAGTATATGAACGACAACGCACGAGGAAAAAATGTCATAAATAATGAGGGTATTTCGTGACCGCATAATAAAGGCCTACTTCGTAAAGGAACAGTATCTGATCAGAGGAAACGTGGATTTGATTCCGGCAGTGTAAAGTACAGGTTTCGTATGCGACCAAAGAAGGTGCAAGTGTAAAAAAGTGATCAGTCATATAACGGGTCAACCCGTAACCCGTGTTTTCTATCCATCCATCTCTGGATATCCGGGATCAGTCTGTAGTCCATCTATCCTTCGTAGACTGATGCCATAGAAAATATTTAATTAAGATTGTTATAACAGTTTGCGATTGTCATAATGTATTTAAAATCAAAGCATGAAAAAATAAAAAGAAGAAATTCTATGTACATGCAAATCTATTGGCTTAAAAACAAAAATGTATTAAAATCTATAGGCATGTATTTTTAAATAAACGTATTTTTGTATCAATTATAGAAATGTAAATAATAAAAAGTATCATATAAGTAAAAAAGATGTAAAACCGTTTTAATACTTACATAATTACAGTAGTCAAGGAAAGCGATATATAAAAATATGTAAACGCTTTTTTTTTTCTTTTTTTACATGTCATCTGTAAAGCTGGTCTGTACGTTTCTCCGTTGCAGGTAATTAAATTGTGCTTCATTGTCATTATATATATATATATATATATATATATATATATATATATATACACAAATTTATAATAATATCCAGTTTCACCTGATAATTATATACTATCATCACCCACTTATGGAAGCGGTAAATACAGTATTAAAACCACAAAAAAAAATCTGGTGTCGACACCACATAACTTCCTTGTCTTGTACGCCTATTAAATTACATGTACACATTTTTAAAAGTATATAAAATTATATTTCATTAATAACTTCCGATATTTTTTCATATTTTTTTGTTGTTGTTGAATTATTATTTATCGTAATTTTTTTTACAATCAGAGGTTAATAATAATTAATAAATCAATATATTTAAATTAAAAAAAAGTTGAAAAAAGGAGATGAAGTCTAATTAGAACTGATGTGCCTTCCCCTTGTAATATCCAAACATTTCATTAATTAAAATTTTATTTGGCTATAACTCTGGAACCAATGAAAGTAAGTACCACTTATGATATATAGCTGATATATCAATGAGGGTTTATTACTGCAGAAAAAGTCCAAAAATGTTTTGAATTTTGAGCTTTTTTAAACACTTTTGGTCCAGTCGATTGCAATAAAAAGGGGAGGTACAGAACTAGATGTTACAACAGTTCTAAATCCAAAATCTCAACATCCTACGGCTAATCGTTTTTAAGTTATACGAGCGAGATACATACATGTACAGACGTCAGGCCGAAACTAGTCAAAATTGATTTCCGTTGAAATCTGAAAACCGAAATTTTTCGCGATCACAATACTTCCTTTACTTCGTACAAGGTTGTAAAAAGTATAAATTATTATTATTAACAAGGAAAATCATTTGAAAATTGTTAGACGGGAGGAATACGTTCCCATAAGGTTTAATTTTAAGGGGTAGAATAAATTTCAGTAGAACACAAAATGGGATACAAACAGGAACTTGTTTACATCAGATTTTCTTTTCGTTACTATCTCATGAAAATACATTAAATTTCATCAAAAATAAAAATAAATTTCATTATAAATTAATTTTCTCATGTATTAATGTTAGTTAATTGTAAGTCCTCTCTCTCTTTTTCTGTTTTGAAGCGTAGTCTTGTGCAGTCTCAGGTCGACCATTCTTGAGATGTGTGAATAATTGAAACCTAACCGCCAAAGAACACCGGTATCCACGATCTAGTATTGAAATCCGTATGAAAATAACTGCCTTTACTAGAATTTGAATTTTAGAACTCTCGACTTCAAAATCGATTTGCGATTATAATTGTTCATCAAATATTCATATTTTAAGAATTTTGGGACAGCCAGTGAAGGAAGAGATTTTAACGATACTATTAAGGCTTTCTTTTTCTTTTACTCCCTCCGAAAATTATAAATCTTGAAAAAGTACGGAAAGAAGAGTGAAAACAATTTTAATTCTACTTAAACGTTTGAGATGGTAAAGGTTCAAATTTTTTTATGATTAAGGTTTTCATGTGTCCTTGAAAAATTATTTAGTTTGATAACAAAATTTTAGTGATTTTTAATTACGGTATCTAAAAGGATTAGAGTCTCTGATTGGACCATAAGACAAATCGTCAGTAATTTCGTTGCGATGCTGTATGCAACTAATAAGGTCTTAAATATTATCAGCCCAATATTTCGACTGGTACTTGTCTTCAGATTCCGTGAATGTCTTACAGGTATTAGCGTATTTGAGATTCAGTGTGTTATTTCTGAAATGACTCAATAGAACACAACTGTGAGCTTCTGCTGAATCCCCAGTCACATTAGAATTTCAAGCAACGAGCGCGCTGATGGTGTGGCAAAAGAGGCTTGTTTCCAGCCTCCTTTCATCAATCACGTTGTCTCGAACGATGTTATCTGTTTTCTCTAGAGAGTGGTTCATGATGAATGTCAATGGAATGCTATCATCAATAATAAACTTACAGTTAACAACTATGTTACCGTGAAGCTGCTCATGCAGAAATAACTGTCGAGAGGACGTTATTATTTGCCGTTTGCGAATAGGGCACACTAGGCTCACTCATGAATATCTGATGACGCAAATAGATGCACCCGTTTGTACTCGGTGCGATTGCCAACTAACTGTGCACCACATCCTTGTGGAATGTACCTGTATGCGACATTGCGTCGCAAGTTTAAACTAGGGGCTGACATGCGTAGCACGTTGGGTAACAATGAAACAATGTTATCTAATCTTTTACGATTTCTCAGGGCCGTCCATTTATATTCAAATATTTGAGTATTTAGTAGTAGCAATCAGCTAGTTATTCTTTATACCAGTTCGCGTATATCAGATGCTAATTTTATTGTTTTAATTTAGCTTACTGATTAATATTTACTTGTTTTATTTAACTTTTTGGGTTTTTAGTTTTTAATTGTTATTACGTCAGAGCTTACAATTCGAATCACCCAATAGAGCATAAGCTAGTGACTTTTAGACACATGATAGGTAGACTTCATAAATAACCATTAAAGAAACCAGCAGATAAAAAAGAGTTAACTATTAAAAAAAAAAAAAAAAAAAAAAACAGAAAACAGATAATAACGGGTATAAAAAAGAAACGATCAGAAAAATGAATTAAAAAAAAAAAAAAAATTAAAACAACATACGATAAATAAACTTTTAAATGGAGTAAAATAAGATTTACTGGGAAAGAAAATTACCCATATAAGCAATTCTTTACTAAATATAACGTAAAAATGGCTATAAATACAAATAAAACGCTAAAAAAGTATTTTTAACAGTAACGTAGAAGAAAAAATATATAAAACAGTAATGGTAAATACAAAATAAAATGTAAATGCGATGCAACAACATACATTGGACAAACGGGAAGAAAATTAAAATTAAGGTATAACGAACGCATGAGATCTTTTAAAAATCAAAAACAAGATTCTAATTATGCAACGCATTTAATAATAAAAGAAGGACGTATCCAAATGAAAATTAATTCACAAATGTTAAAGGAAAATAATGAACAGTTTAGAAAATCTGGAAATCAGTAAATTAAAAAGTAACAATAAAATGATCATAAATGAACAGACCAACAAACAAGCGGATGTCCTATTCAAGACCATAATTTATTGAAAGCAGGAAATAGGTAAATAAAATTAAAAGATAAGTATAACCTTTAATAACAAATCAAGAAAAAGGTCAGATAAGACATGACGTCAAATAAATAGAGGGACATTGACTAAACGCTATATAAAGATTAACAGAAATTTAAAAGTACCAGTATAATAATTTTTTGATAATGTAGTGGATCCGAAACGCGTCAACATATAATCAAAGAATGAAGCTAAGAAAGGTAAATAGACTTCAACGAAGAAATTAATTTTAATTGCTAATTTTTCTTTTGGAATTACAAGCACCCATCAAAGTTGTTTCTCTGAGAGTAGTTATATTTATCGTACGGCTTACTTCTTCAGTGAAAAAATTATAAAATTGTTGACTACACCTTCTAGGAATGAATACGCATTCTGAAGGGATTGGCATATTGATATTTAACAATGTACTAGATCTAGCGAAGCAAGTAAAAGGGAAATCACTTCTTTCCTCATGTTTTCTGCGATGAGGAATTAATATTGCTCTTAAATATAGCTATACCGTTTTCAGAACTATTTGAGTACGGTTTTATTTTATTTACATTATAATTTTACTACTAAACATTCTTTCGCTACATAAAAAGAAAAGCATTAATGAAATGAATGAAAGGTTAGCTTACTTTTGTTTAATAATCAGTTTAATAATAAAATTTACATACACTTTTCTCGTTACTGCCAGGCAATTGCTATTAAAATAGACATAAAATTAAAAAAAATTCTGTATTTTATATTTTTAGAATACCTAACTAAACAGTTTTTTTAACATTCTGTTATTAATTTCTTTCTTTGTAAATTTTACATCTGTTTTTAAAATGGATGTCATTATTCATTTAACTGTTAAATTTTATTTCTTTTGAATTTATAATTATTTTAAGTAAATTACTAAATACAGCATATTCACAAAGTACAATAACCCTTAAATAATTTCAATCGTTAAACATAAAAAAATGAAATTTAGCAAATGTTCATACCTCGAAACGAGCTACGTTTTTCGGTATGAGACAACTATACCGTTTCGAGGAAGGAAAAGTTTTTTAATTTTATTTTTTTAGTGTTTCAATGTGGAGCAGTTATTTAATTGGTACAATAGATTACTTTTGAAACTAGCTATTAAAAAAATATATATATATATATTAAACGTTCGCCATTTTGCTTAGAATTGTCATGCTTGGAAGATTTCTAAGCAAAATTTTATTTTTCATTGGTCTTTAAAATTATGTCACACAAAAGTTACCTTTTCCATTTAAACATTTTGAGTTGTCTACTCCTAGGATCCTGCCAGTGCTTGGCAATCTCATAACAAAAAATAGATTGTTTTGAGATAGGAGCATTTGCCAAACGTATTTTTTTTATTAAAAAAATTTAATTCTTTATTTAAAATACAACACATAATTTTTTTTTGATAAAAAAATTGTGTAATGAAAATCTATTTAAGTGTTTCCATTTCCATATTTTATGAACATTTTATATATATATATATATATATATATACACACACACACACACACATACACGAGTATATTTAAAAAGACGTTCTGCTTTAGTGTTAAGAGTGGCGCAGATGATTAACAGTGTCTTCCTATACGAAAGATAATAGAGCAGTCAAAAAAGTTCTTTTCAGTGCAAAAAAAAGGTGACAACACAGTTGTAGGACTTTCCCGTCCCACCGCGTTCCGGGAAAGTTCTACAACTGCGAGTTGTTTCTGATGCACGGCTTACACACAACTTAATTAAAAATATCTATAATTTTATTTAAATGTAATATTTTTTTTTTTAATTCAATGATTCTAAATAAAGCGCAAGCACATACCATATTTAATTCACACAGGTGTGGCGGTACCAGCGGCAACGGTCGGCAATAATTAATTAATGTAATCTCACAACTGGCATATAACAAATTTCCCTTGTACATTTGATAGACTGGTGTAGCTGCGAAGTTTAACCCACCACTACCGAGTCAACCAGGCGTTAAGAGTTCGAGACTTAGCTAGACCGAGTTACTTTTATACACTTTAAATATTATTCATTTATTTACCGCTCACCTGTGACGTCACAACATAGCAGACGACTACAACATATTTTAGGGTGTGGGTACTATTTAGAAAACTTTTTTTGCAAATATTGCTATTTTTTAATCCTTAACAAATGTGGCTAAGATAATATATGACCTAAATTAGGCGAAATATCGAGATACTGAGAGTGACCTTGCTCTACAGCCTCACCTCCTTGACCTTTTAAGTTGAAAATCTAATGGCATCAATTCCCCATTTATAGAAGTAATCTGACCAAGTTTGATAAAAATCGGTCCAGTAGTTCTGGAGATATAACGTGATTTAGAGGCCGACACCGAACGCACACACGCACATACGATTAACATCTGGAAAATTTTCATCCGGTTTTTTGGGTTCCTTAAATTCAAAACGTAGAGAACCGGCGAAAACCGCATATGCCCAAACTGGACCGATTGCAATACTTTCCCTTTTAAAGCTATAGCGCTATCTAGACGGTAAAGTAAAAATAAATATGAATTATTTGACTTCGACTTAAATATACTTTAAATTACACAATTATGAAGTCCATACGTTGCTTAATTTGTTGCCAAGTACATTTAGACATTTTCTTGTATGTGAAGAATCAGAGTTGTAAAAACAGTCACCGACTGCAATCTTCAACTCATCAACGTTCGTTAATCGCAAATAGAACATTTTGCTTTTCATTTATTATGCCCATACAGAGTTGTTCCAAGTTAAATTTAAACATTAGTCGGACACTGAATTTTTGAAGTCTCTGCCAATCCACCGATCTTCAAAATGTTCCTTACATCTTGAAAAGTCCCTTACTGATTGAGCACAACGAGCTGGAGGTCCATCTTTCAGTAAAAATGACAATTAAATCCATACCGATCAATCAACGCCGAGAAATAAAATAATTTTCAAGCATGTTAAGATATGGAATGCTATAACACTTTCTTTAAAAAGGTATGGGACTATAAGATGCGTTTCAGAAATCGCTTATTCGTGGTAGATGGTCTGTGATTTCCTCATAAAAATAAGGATTTTATTTATACCTAAAATACATATTCCTGCATCTATTTCTCAGGTAAATGGCACTTTCGTCGGAAAAGAAAACTGGTTTTGGTGACTGAACATCGGAAAACACCTTGGAAGAGTTTTTTCAAACAAGTTTCCCTTAAAGCCGTGTCCTGACCAGATAGCTAATCAACACGAGCCGGCTTAAAGGGGTTAAATTCTTAATCGTTTTCATTATATTCTGAAATATTGAACGGTTAGCTCTGAAGACCTTTTCAAGGTCAACTTATGAGGAGATGGTAAAAAAGGATTCCTCAACAATCAGAACTATTCAATCGATTGGAAAACGTCATTGATTTTTTAAACTGTATAAATTTATAAGAATAAAGTGATCATCACTTAACAGCTCATTATTATTTATTCTTTTAACTGAATATTTATCATTTTTTTCATTAACAGAGAATAGTTTCTGCTTTAGCTCAGTTAAATTATTTACTTGAGTATGAGGATTGTTTCAATCGTTTCAAGTCGAGGACTGACCCGGTGGTAAACTCTTTTTCCCCACTTTCGGAATGTTACAACTGATGGAGTTTTTTGGTAACTCGGTAGAAGTTTCCCTACCTTCGAGGGGAAGGAATGTATTACATTTTTGCAAAAATTGGAAAAAGGAGTGGGGGGTGTTTTAGCAGGAAAAAAATTTCAAAAAAATCTTTACTGGGGCACTTTAGCAAAATATTTTTCGTACAAAAGTTAAAGTTTTTTTTTTAATCAAGAACACAAATTACCAGAAATGTTTATATAATACTCACCCCCTCCGAAAAAAGTGACTAATAATTTCTTCTTTTTTTTTAGCTATATCTTGCTTCAGGCAAGGAGTTAAAGGGAGGTTTTTCAATCTACATTTTCTATATCAATAGGCCTTCAAACCACCACGTAAAAGTTTTCCCATCCAACTCCAACGGTCTATGGTAACAAAAAATATGTTTTAATTTTTTTTTTAATTATTTTAAATTTAAATACATCTCACAAGTTACTAATTGAATCTAAAATTAATACAAATCTTAATCTTATGACAACCTCTTCAATATTTTTTGAAAAAAATTAGCCAAACATTTTAAACTACTAACTGGAAAATTACAAATTTGTTTATTAGAATTACGACTGTATCTTCGTATTTTTTAAGTTTTCCAAAATTGCCAGCTTTTTTTATTTCCTTGGTACAGCCATAATCCTACATAGTTTGATCAACGTATCCCAGAAAAAAATAGTTTTAAAAATATCATAATATATTGTTCAGTATTATATTGATTTTTTGACAGGTTTAATTTAAAAGAAAAAAATCTAAGCGGACACCACATGACTTCCTTGTACGCCTAATAAATAACATATACACATTTTTTTCTGCACTTCATTTAAACTTATTTCATTTGAAAGTGGGATACCATCCTCCAATTCTTTAATAAAGTGTACGGTTACACAACTGCGTTTTGGTGGACACCACATCACATCACATTTTTTTGTGGTGTTCGTATCAGCATTTTATATTAGTTTATATATTAATTTTGTTTCACATCGTTCAAGTAGTTATGTGGTGTGAGTAAAAACGTGTCGGATCCGTAACCATGGACTCATCGGTTTGAATCCGACTTCATACACATATATCTTTTTTTAACTTTTTTTTAATGTAAATATATTGATTTATAAATAATTATTAATCTCTGTAAAAATTTCTGAATTAAAATGAAAAATACATAAGATTTTATTTCACTAATAATTTCATATTTTTTTTTTTCATATTTTTTTTTATTGTTATTGAATAATTATTTATTGTAATTTTTTTTTATAATCACAGGTTATATTAATAATTTACTAATAAATCAATATATTTAAATTTAAAAAAAGGAAAAAAAGAAATGAAGTCTGATCGAAACCGATGTGCCTTCCCCTTAATCCAAATTTCATTAATAAAAATTTGGCTATAACACTGGAACCAATGAAAAAAGTCCCACTTATGATATATCGTTGAAAATGTCTCAATGAAGGCTTATTACTGCAGTTAAGAAAAAAATCCAGAATCTAAATGTTTTGGATTTTGGGCTTTATTGGACACTTTTGGTCAAGTCGATTGCAATCAAAAGGGGAGGTGCTCAACTAGGAGATACAACAGTCCTAGACCCAAAATTTCAACATTCTACGGCTAATCGTTTTTGACATATAGACGTTATGCCGAAACTAGTCAAAATGGATTCAGGGGTGGTCAAACTGGATATATCCATTGAAATCTGAAAACCAAAATTTTTCGCGATGTCAGTATTTACTTTACTTCGTACAAGGAAGTAAAAACTGTAATCAGTGAAATAAGCCGGCCTCCGTGTCCCGAGTGATAGCGTCTCGGCTTTTAATCTGGAGGTCCCGTGTTCGAATCCCGGTCAGGTTTGACATTTTCTCGCGCTAAAATATTGCCATTTCATCTCATCTCATCCTCTGAAGCAATACCATACTTACGGAACCGGGTGGTCCCGGAGGCTAAAAAAAAAACAAACAAAAAAACGGTGTCATCCAGAAATAACGATGAACCATTTAGGAGTTAGGCTCATTTAATAATTTTAAATTCAATAGTTAAAAAAAGTTTTAGATAATAATTTTATAAATACGCCCTTTTACTAGTACCACTTATTATGTATGTTCTAAATAACGTGTCCCGTTAATGTTATTTTAACGACATAACTAATATATTTAAACTTAAAAATTTATGTAATAAGCGCTTATAGAATCAGTTTAATATACCAAAGGTAAGTAAATTAAAAGTAAAACAAAGAAAATCTTATCGCAGTCATTATCCAGTTATTATTTAATGTGTGTGAATATTTACAAAATACAATAGTAATCCTAAACTAATCTTTAGTGTAGAAGATAGTAATTTTAGTTATAAACAGTAGTCGCAAGAGCTAACTGCCTAACTCTACGGAAGGCATGTGTATTTTGATAGCGTGTGCGTTCTATCGTGATGGTTGCGGCTAGAAATACCTGACATTGCGTGCAACGACCTGTTTCGGTTTCAGAAGGATGGGCGGACGACGGGTGGATGAACATTTATATGTATGCCTATATAGTGAAAATGAGATGCACCCTACATTTAAAAAAATCAATGCATTTTTCGTCGAAGAAATAAATGAAATTTCATGTTAGAAATAGGTTGTTTTATTCACGTGTAGTTATTTTTAAGAATGTTCCAGTACTAAAAAAAGAGCATAATTCCACAAAAGACATAGAAAATTTTCTTCTTTAAAAAAAAAAG
Source organism: Lycorma delicatula (assembly GCF_047948215.1). Lineage (NCBI taxonomy): Eukaryota > Metazoa > Arthropoda > Insecta > Hemiptera > Fulgoridae > Lycorma > Lycorma delicatula. Next base: position 43,236,560 of record NC_134456.1, on the reverse strand, counting down.
AAGTAAATTTTACTTTTTACAAAGCTGTATAACAAATTCACAACAGAAAGGGGGAATACAATTATTTTTAGATTAAATGCTAATCGAATACTCACGCGCTTCTTTAAATAATAAATACTCGTACATAAAGGAATAATACTTTATTTATATAATAAATATACGTACATTATATAAATCATTTAAGGAATGGTAGATTCGCTAATCCGCGGATAACTAAAAAGGATTATTCTAGCATTTACTGTAAGAACCAAGGGAGACCGTGGAATAAAATTTATCAGAATAACAATGATACGACGAAATATAAAATTGTAAATAAAAAGTGAAATAACTAATCCAAGCATGGCCAACATACAATCCACGGGCCGGATGCGGCCCGCGAAGAATTTTTCAATATTAGCTTTTTCTTATAAGCGATTGAATAATGGAAAATATGGAAATTTAAAAAACTTAACATCACATTAGTTTTTTTTTGTTAATTTATTTTTACTAAATTACTTACATTTATTCATAAACATCGTTTTTGTATTTAACATTTTTTAATTTTAATATTTCGTTTCTAATTTTTAAATACTGTTTCTTTCCAATTTGACCCGGAGGCAAAAACTGTTGGCCACACCAGGTCTATATTAATCTATATAAATCTATAATGTATATTAATATGTAAATATAATTATTACTTTCCCGTCTAGATAGCGCTACAGCAGAGCTATAGCTATAGAAAGGAAAGTATTGTAATCGGTTCAATGTGGGCGTACGCGGTTTTCACCGGATCTTGACGTTTTGAACCTAAGGAACCCAAAAAACCGGATGGAAATTTTCCGGATGTTAATGTTTGTATATACGTGTGTGTGTGTGTGGTTTCGGTGTTGACCTATAAATCACCTTATCTCTTCAGAACTACTGAACCGATTTTGACTAAACTTGATCAGATTACTTCTATAAATGGGGCACTGATGCTATTACATTTTCAATTTAAAAGGTTAAGGGGGTGAGGCTATAAGCAAGGTCACCTTCAGTTTCTCGAGATTTTGCCTAATTGAAGTCATACTTTTCTTAAGCATATTTGTTAACGATTAAAAAATAATATATTTGCAAAAAACAAGTTTCCTAAATAGTACCCACACCCCAAAAAAATGTTGTTGTAGTCGTTTGCTATGTTGTTACGTCACAAGTGAGCGGTAGAATTAAATAAATGAATAATATTTAAAGTGTAACAAAGTAACTCGGTCTGACTGTGTCTCGAACTCAATCGCCCGTCAATTCGGTACCTGGTACGTTAATCCTCGCGGCTACACCAGTATGCCAACCGTACAAGCGAATTTTTTTCTATGTAAGTTGTAAAATTACATTAGTTTACTTAGTTTCGATCGTCGCCGATAGTACCACCACACCTGTGCGAATTATATACGGTATTCGAACAAACTTTAGTTAGAATCATTGAATTAAATAAATGAGAAAGTATTCTATTTAAATAAATTGATAAATATTTTTAATTAAGTTTTGTGTGTGTTTTTTGTGTGCGCGTGTAACCTGTCTATCAGAAACAACCCACGCTTTCCGTTTCCCGGAACGCGGCTTTAGCCGCTTGATGGGAATGAACTACAACTGTGTTAGCTTTTTTATGAAATAATAGCTATGAAATTATTCAAAAATAATAAAATCAGTACTCTTCATCCCCCTCCACAACCAAAAAAAAAAAAATATATATATATATAAGACATTATTGCTAAATATTTAAGTACACGTTAAACTGTGTATGTAGATATGTTCACCGGTTTATCAAGATTTTGTTAATTACAATAGTTTCGTCAAATGAACTTTTAAATTGGTAATGTAGAATTTTCTAATCCATTTGTGCTATTATACAGGAAGAGCAACATAAAACCGAACCCATAAAGTAACCGCTGGAGAATCGGTCGGTTATATTGGAATGAAATTTTATGAACGATACGAATAAATTAAATAAGAAAAACATAAAACGTAATTTAAATGCTGCATTCATTTACCTCATTGTTAGAAAAGATGTTCAAAATGACCACCCTGGGCGTCGATGCACTTTTGTACTCGACTGATCATATTAAGAGTCGTCTGACTCATAACTTTTTAGTCATTTGCGTTGTTTTTTCGTTGAATGTTCACCTTCAGTTCATCAATATTGTGGGGTTTAGATGCACAAACTTTGTTTTTTAAGTATTCCCAAAGAAAATATCGCAAGTAGACAAATCTGAGGAACGTGGAGGCCACCGTCCTCTGCTCACAGCTAGTTGTCTGTCTCCTACAGTTGCTGAACAGTTGTAACGCGAAAAGGTGTCGGTTTTAGTTCGTGAACAATTTTACGACAAGATGTGTATTTACACTATATTGTTGGGATAGCTTGCAAAGTGATTTTTTTGGACCGGCAGTAATTCTCCTTTCAATATCGGCAATGAACTGTGGAATCGTAACGGAAGGTTGCCTATTTCGTTTTGCATTTGAAACCGAACCTGTTGTACGCCATTTTTAAACTAAATCATGTTTAGTTTAACTTTTCGCTGAGATAGGCACTCGGAAATTTTTCTACGAATCCTTGACGCGATTCTTCAAACGATCCAGAACGAATAAAGGTCTCAACTATAGCTATCCTTTCCTGGATTGAATAAGGCATTTTACACAAACACTACTTTTTTTTACCTTTTCTCCTAGGACCGGCACTCTGCTCCGATAGCATTAATCAGTCCTAGGGGTGTCATAGCCTCAAACCTCCCGGGCGACCGTGCTGGACCCGGCTATGCCGTTCCAGCACGAGGTACCGCCCGGTCAGCCACGACTGGGTCTTCTCTTCATTACCTTGCCTCTAAGGGGCAAACCCCTAGAGCGCTACCTTCTCCGCGAATTTACGACACATTATTCTGCTCACCATAGCGCTTATTACGTCCCAATTCCGTGGGCTGAACAACATAGCGCCCACGCAATTATCCGGCGTAACCGTCCGATGAGCCGCCCCACCCAATCTGGCATAATCCCACCTCGCACACCTGAATATGGTATGCTCCACAGAATCTACCTTTTCACAATAAATGCACCGCTCAGAAGCATGCTTATACATCCGGTGCAGGCAGGTACTCATTTTCATGGCCGGTAAGAAACCGGGTGAGCTCAAGCTCAACTCACCATATTTCCTACCGACCCACGGCTCCATTTGAGGGTTCAACCTTTCAGTCCAACTGTTCGGCACACAAACAAAACTGCACTCACAATACTGCACTGCAACAAAACGTATACTGCATTGACACGTAACCACCTGACAAACGGCAGCAACAATCAGTAGTAACATGCGCTAGTTGTGTGAGTTTTTCATAAACAGTGTTAGGTAGCGGTTTCAGTACGGGTTCGGTTTTATGTTGCTCATCCTGTATTTTGATACAGATTAGATTAAGTTGTATTATCTACGAACTACGAAGAGAATACATACATATCTGAAAATAATAAATATTTAGGATCCATAATCCACAATTTGGTACCCCTTAACAGTCACACATACCTATGGCTAATTTCAATAATAAAATATTATTTATTATTTAATAAATAATATTTTTAGACATTTTATATGTTCAAATCGGGCTTCAGATTCTGTTACGTTCGGCAACTGGTCCTTTTTCACTTTAAAATTGTAACCGTTCCTGAGATAGTGCCGTTAACTGAATCCATCGAGTATATAAACTTGTACCGTGGGTATTCAAATCCACTTAAAAGTAAATGTAAAATTCGAACCGGTACCATGTAACACGGTAATATAGATAATCGACCGTGATGGCAACCATTATTTTGGTTGTACTCACAAACAGTAAAATTTAAAAAAAAATTATTTAATTTACACCACCCGTGATGCAAAGAACACAATTCGCGTACTCTCAGTTTTTATAACATTTTTCTTTACCATTTTAATCGTGGCAATATTGGAGCTATTTCTTCTAAATTATTTCACATTCTGTACGAAGATTTGGCCTACGAATAGATTTATTAGGTATGGCTGTTATTAGTGAGCCTGATTTTATAAAAAAGTTTATCAAAAATTTATTCTAAAATAATAAAATTTTAAATTAATATAACAAATTAATGTACGTTCGGTCACTTTAAAAAAACCGGTCTCTTTCCTTAATGTGCTACAATTAGTTGTAGAAAGCCTAAATAAAACTAAAGAGGTGTATCAAACCAGACATTACTTTTTTGCATAATATTCTTCTGCTTAAAAAAAAAATTGATTAATGATCGATGCATTAACAAGATAAACCATTTTCACGAACGAATTAAATACAAGGGTCGTTTAATAATTAGAGACAAACGGTAACAATGAAAAAACTATTTAATAGAAATAAACTGAAACTGTTTGACGTTTAAGTTGGTACGCCTGAAAAAGAAAATATCAGCTGTTCGAAACAATTTCCATTATTATAACTTCTTTTGTTTATTTCAATATGTCGACTTCGCTTGAAACGCGTGCCGTAGAAGAACAGCGCATTGAAATAAGTCGTTTTTATTTTTTGAAGGTGTAAAACCGGCCCAAATTCATTTACGGATGTTAAAACGATATAGTAAAAACGCAAACTTTTATAAAAGTTTAAATCGGGTAAAAGAAGTGCTACAGATGGTTCATAGTAGCGTGTAACACCACTGAAAGTTTCGATTGACGCTTTGCAAAATTGCATTAATGATCTTAGTTGCGAGGACTGACGCGTAAAAACTTGGGAAATTACTGAAATTTTAGTGCGAGTATTGGTGCTGTCCATTCCGTTATCCACGAAAAGCTGAATTATAACAAATCATGTTCAAGGTGGGTTCCGAGACGGTCGATTCAAAATCACGAAAATACTGGAATCGCTTTTATAAGAAACTTAAACGACGGTTCGTGTAATAACACGATGAAACTAAGATTCATCATTCTGAATCAAAACATATGGTACGGGAACATACGATTTCGTTCGCCAGGAAACCTTCAAAAGCTACGTGTCAACTGGTAAAGCGATGCTGACGGTTTTGGGACTATAAAGGACCGATTTATTGCAATTATTTAGTATAAACAACAGTGAGTACTACTCTGACGTGACAGAAAATGAAGTGAAACTCACAATAAAGAGGAAATGTCTTCTTTCACTTTTCAAAAGGCGTAATTCTTTTGCAAGATAACACCCGCCTCCATATCTATCGTTCAACAGGAACTAGGAACAAATCAAAAGTTTGTGTCTGGAGGTATTGCCACATCCATCTTAGTCCCGATCTCGCAACATCAGATTTTTTTGTCTGTCTAGTCCGTTCAATCGGTTTTTACATTTTTCCGAGTTCCGTATCGATGTGCGGGTCAAGAATCCGGTACAAGAATAAACAAATTGGTGTTGATAATCATTAATAAGCTACCTTCGTGACCAGGTAGAAAAAAAAATTAATGAAAATAAATAAATGAAGTATTTATCCGTCTTAAAATTATGAATACAAAAAACGACTGCCGAAAAAAAAAATTGTTGATAAACACTGCTCTTTTTGTTCAGATTTGGTTCCATTGTGATTTTGTATTATACTAGCAATACCCTGTTTGAATTTTTAAAATCGGAGGTTCGGTTGCGAAGATATAACAATATTTCCGAATAACCGTGATTGTTTGATAGAGATACGTGCTTAAGTTAGCTTTCAACCTTTTGAATTTTGAACAAATACCCCTTTTGAATTTTGAAAATTTGACGATTGTTTGCAGAGTTATAAGAGCACACCATTGCACCTCTCAAAACAGCACAACAGGGGCACCTCGTTTGCTAGATTGGTGCTTGCATCATCTCACCATTTTTGCCACACACACAGTCTCCACGAGAATCCCATTATTAAAGAGATTTTTTTTAAATTTATTTATTATTATTTAACGTAAATTTAAATCTATTATTTTTTTAATATTATTCATTAGATCGATTCGAATCATTCAGTTCAAACCCAGCTAACACAGTGATAGAAGCTCATAGTTCACAATTCATTAAAGTTTATTCTTCGACCGAACAATCTCCACTACTATAAATATATATATACATTTGGCTATGACACTCCCGATAATATAAGGATTCCAACACGGGATCAAATATCTAAATCGGTTCAGCTGCTGAGCTGCTTCGGTGAAACAAAAAAATACACAACACGCATACACCCTAAATACAATACACTCCTTTTTGGGCAATCTTGTAAAAAAACAAGAACATATTTTACGTAATTTTAAGATAATTGATCATTAAGTGGAGTTCTCCTAACATCCTACTTTGTTTTTTACTCAAATCTGCATGTATCACGCTCACGCGCGGATACGCACATTATAAATTGTCCGACCAGTTACGTATTAAAAAAACTCTTGCACAGTTCTGTGCTAGAAGACTGACTTTTTGTTTCCGATTATCTCACTATTTGGCAGTCAGAAACGCACTTTAGAGTACAACGCACAATATTCGTTCGATTAACCCGTATGTTACACACAAGTATCAAGAAGTTTCTGCTCACTCACCGCTATGACTCTCTACATAAGCGCGTATGAGAATACACCAGTACACAGTCAACAAACCTGAAATCTTTTCGACTTTAAATTGAGCGTAACTCAAGAACGACTCAACCAATCTTCATCAAATTTTCATATGCATAACATCAGATTCATTATTACGGTATATCTAAATTTAAACAAAATTTATATAGTATTTTTGAAGATTTTCTAACCACAAAGTTTTATACGTAGCCATATAAATACAAAAAGAAACCACAATTTAGTGAATGGTATTTTCGAACTCCTCATACCCAGTGGCAACTCGTAGCTAAAATTTGTGAGGGTGCTGCTCCATGAAATTTTTTTCTGGATTTTTTCAAGCCCATGGTTAAAGTTTACTATAAAATAAAAGAAACGAACAAAAATGAACCAAATAGAATAGCCGGAAGCAAGATAACAATCTAATTCTACACTTTATCACATTCAAGAATACGGTACACGGTTTTTAACCACAACACACGTGGAGTCAAAAAACAACTACCTTCCACCAATACGACAGGGTCGGCACTGCGGGAGCAACAGAGCTCTTTCTCACCCACCGGGTTGGTCTAGTGGTGAACGCGTCTTCCCAAATCAGCTGATTTGGAAGTCGAGAGTTCCAGCGTTCAAGTCCTAGCAAAGCCAGTTATTTTTATACGGATTTGAATACTAGATCATGCACACCGGTGTTCTTTAGTGGTTGGGTTTCAATTAACCACACATCTCAGGAATGGTCGAACTGTACAAGACTACACTTCATTTACACTCATAGATATCATCCTCATTCAGCCTCATTATTTGAACGGTAGCTACCGGAGGTTAAACAGGAAAAAGAAAGAAAGAAAAAGCTCTTTCTCCCTCACAGCCTCGCGTGCAGTTTCCTATGTGCGCATGCGCACAACAGCCAAACCCACGCCGGTGGAACTTGGAAGCGCACAGCCCCATACAAAGGTTTTTGTATCTTTTTCGTAAACTGGAGGTGGCTATTTGACATTAAACTTAAGTAATTTAACTATATATTGTACAAGTATAAAGAAAGAATTAAAGAGAAAAGGACTCATATTAATGTTATCAATAATATCAAGTGGAAATAGGGGTGTTGCAGTTCCACAGTGCCTATACGCGAGCCGCCACTGCATGTACCTCAAAACCTCACAAGAAATGCCTCAAAAGAAAGTTCATCTTCATCCCCCACATCCACCATGCGACCGGAAGTAACACAGTATTTTTCTTCGAAAAGTCGATAAATGCTTTAAAATTAAATTTTTCAGTAATGATCAGTCTTAATTTATTATACGAAAAAATATAATGTATAATTTATTTGAATAAAATAATTTGTTTTCTGTTTAACTGAAAAACACATTTATGAGAAACAGTACGTTATAAAAGAGTGGAAGAAACGAGACAACTTAACTCCAAATGGGAAAAATATTATTCATGAGTCCTTAGTTGAAGCTAAAAAAATATTTTTACCCCTCTCCATATCAAGCTAATGAAAAATTCTATAAAAGCAATGAAAAAGAATAGTCCCGGAATTTTGTACATCAGGCAGAAATTTCCGAATGTAAGCGAAGGAAAA